>NC_091341.1:12958147-13028147 GCF_038502225.1 Cherax quadricarinatus
ATCTACAGCATATCCTTCAAAATCCATAGCATATCTTACAAAATCCGCAGCATATCCTCCAAAATCCACAGCTTATCTGCAAAATGCACAGCATATCCTGCAAAAACCCCAGTATGTCCTGCAATACCCGCAGGAAATCTGGAAAACCTCAAAAATCCTCAACACACATTACCATACAGCATATCCTTGTTAAATTTAGCTTCTGAAACTCACAGCCTATCCTCTATAATGCACAGCATTTCCAACTAAAACCTACAGCAGCCTTTAAAATCTACAGCACACCTGTCAGTTTCCAAGGTTATATCCAGCAGAGCACATCCTTGAAAATACAGTATTTCCTGCATAATGAATTTAGTCTAGAAAATCCCCAATCTAACCCTTATAATCCACATTGAATTCAACAATGTATGCAATAAATCCTGGAAAATCCTTTAAATATCCTGCTATAGCATGTCCTCCAAAAAATGACATATCCAGATTCAGCAGCATGTCCTGCAACCCCCCACCACATTAACATTCACAGCCAAATCCAGCTATACCCTTAGGATATCCTGTAATACTCAATATCCAAACAAATCGTCCAAAATCCACAGAAGACCCTGAAAAATCCACAGCATGTAGTATGTCACAGCATATCCTACAAAATCCACAGCATTTTCTAGAAAAATTCACAGCATTTCCTACAAAATCCACAGCATTTCCTGTTCATTCCGGTTACTTACAGTAACCAGAATAAATTAACTCCCATGAATCACTAACTCCTATAAATCACTAACAACCATAAAATTTTTAATGCAAAAAAAACTAAATTTTCCTAAGATCCAAACAATATATATGAATTATATAAAGCGTAACTGACGGAAAGGCCTAAGCCTTGGGCAGACTGTCTCGCAGTCAGCTGCAAGTTTTAGCCTACACAGCATCACCTGCAAACAAGTGGCTACGCACGAGGCGAGTACCTGATACTCAGTCTACGGAGGGCAAAGCACAAACGTCCTGCCGATCTCTGTACAAGTTGCTCCAGGTCAGTAGAGCCCACCGAGCCTGCCACTTCCCTAGAGCTTATCTGTGGTTATGGCCCATGAAAGCATCAAGGCTCAAGTTTACCAGATGAGGGAAGGGAGGTCGCCACAGCAGCCTTTGCCTCGGCATCGGCCCGTTCATTTTCCAGACTTCAACATGGCCCGTGTATTAGATAATACTTCTTGTCGGTACATCAACAGTGCCCGGGCATTATTATAATCAAACAGAGCTAAACCGACAAGGGGCATGCAGCGCTGCTGGGCAAAAAATAGTGCCAGGGCTATAAACAACTAGGTGGGGAGGGGATCAGAGGTGAGGGGAGATAAGGGTTGGAAAGAACGCTGGGGGCTGTGTCAAGTTCGTATAGTAAAGCAGTGGCTGACAGTCAAAGTGATCGTAAGTCAAAAGCAGCTCGAAGCCTAGCTAATCACTCTTTGGTCTTTTGAACTATAGGATGGATAGTATACTGGGTCAGGGTAGACAAAGCTCTTTGGGAGTAAGTCCATAGTGAACCCAGAACCAACTAAACCAGCTATCAGGACACGAGCAACGAGGATTTAAGGCAGCCATGGGTGTTCAGATGCGAGTGGGTGCCTCCCCCCTTACCCTTCTTGGGAGTGCCTTATGGTTTTTTGTAGGTGTAGTCCTGGACTGACCTTGGTTAATAGTATGTTTAGGTTCATGCTTAGTGTCTGGTGACACATTAAAGAGCAAGGATTGAGTGAGCATTGCCATGTTCATTGCGGAGCTTAAATGAGCAAAAGATTTCATGGAGTGGGAGAGGTTGGGGCAAAGACCGCTGAATAAGAAAGTTAAGACACATGTGCAACATCTGGATATCTTTATTGTAGTAGACGTTTCGCCATCCAGTGGCTTTATCAATACAGATTCTAGGACATAATAGGAAGACAGTAGAACTATATACAAAAGATGAGGTAATCAGTCCCTCGGCCTTGGAGTTAGTGTTCACAGCATCGTGGTGGAGGAGAATCTGGAGCAAAGACAAGAAGACTGGCGGTTATATAAGGCGTCAGTGGATAGGGACGGGCAGCAGACGAGGGCAAAGTCACTGGTAGGCGGGATTCCCCAGTGGAAGTAGGTCCTTCCCAAAGAGATGGGTAAGTTGCAGCAGCCGTGAAGAAGGTCTTGTAGATGTCCTCTGAACCAAGATTCCATGATGTTGCAGTGCCTGACAAGTTGTGCAAGAAAGGTATAAAATACCGACAATATGAAAGTTAAGACACATGTGCAACATCTGGATATCTTTATTGTAGTAGACGTTTCGCCATCCAGTGGCTTTATCAATACAGATTCTAGGACATAATAGGAAGACAGTAGAACTATATACAAAAGATGAGGTAATCAGTCCCTCGGCCTTGGAGTTAGTGTTCACAGCATCGTGGTGGAGGAGAATCTGGAGCAAAGACAAGAAGACTGGCGGTTATATAAGGCGTCAGTGGATAGGGACGGGCAGCAGACGAGGGCAAAGTCACTGGTAGGCGGGATTCCCCAGTGGAAGTAGGTCCTTCCCAAAGAGATGGGTAAGTTGCAGCAGCCGTGAAGAAGGTCTTGTAGATGTCCTCTGAACCAAGATTCCATGATGTTGCAGTGCCTGACAAGTTGTGCAAGAAAGGTATAAAATACCGACAATATGAAAGTTAAGACACATGTGCAACATCTGGATATCTTTATTGTAGTAGACGTTTCGCCATCCAGTGGCTTTATCAATACAGATTCTAGGACATAATAGGAAGACAGTAGAACTATATACAAAAGATGAGGTAATCAGTCCCTCGGCCTTGGAGTTAGTGTTCACAGCCAGTCTTCTTGTCTTTGCTCTAGATTCTCCTCCACCACGATGCTGTGAACACTAACTCCAAGGCCGAGGGACTGATTACCTCATCTTTTGTATATAGTTCTACTGTCTTCCTATTATGTCCTAGAATCTGTATTGATAAAGCCACTGGATGGCGAAACGTCTACTACAATAAAGATATCCAGATGTTGCACATGTGTCTTAACTTTCATATTGTCGGTATTTTATACCTTTCTTGCACACCGCTGAATAAGCTAGGCTGACTGTCAACTGACCTGGAAAGCAGTGGTACAAACAGAACTCTTCAGAGCCGAGTGAGGGGAAAGCACCAGACGAAAGAGGTTCTCACGAATGAAATACAGAAAGCGTATGTGCAAAGCCAGATCTCTAGGTGAAACTGAGTTTAGCAAGCACAATTGGTAAATAACTACCACCGTGGTGGAAGTTATTTACAATGCGCTGATCATAAGTCACTCCATCTTCCAATGATATACAACACTTCAAGATGAGCAGTGAAAGGTACACAATAAAATACTCAGTAAATACGTTAATATAACCAGCATCAATTAATAACCTTAAAATTATTTAAGTCTAAGGATATTCATAACTTCCAGTATCTTTTTCCCATCATTCACGAGAAAGGCCTGAACTTTTAAGGGTATATAACGCCTGGGGAATGGGACGCCTTCAGATTCCAATTCAAGAAAGGGAAAGGTCGTGTGATCAAGATTGCCTCCAGTATCCAGGCACCTTACTTGAGAAATATTCCTACAGCCATCCTGCTAAACAAAAGTGGATAAGCCAAAGCCGTGGAAAATTTGTGTTCCAGTTGGTGGCAAGTCAAGCTACCAGGGGGAAGAGGGAAAGCCACAATACCCTGACTTGAACAACATAAGCCGCACATACGAAGACGTTTCGGTGTGACTTTGTAAATGGTCCAAGTCTGACCGAAACGTAGTCTTGAGCACCTCTGCAGGTTAGTGTACCCGATGGAAGGAAGGTCGAGAACCAGCAAACATATGGCTGTGGGTGAGATGCTCCCCTCAACAGATTACGCTTAAAGTGACTGAAAATTACCTTGCCGAACCCTGTACAATTTTACCGTCTGTAGTTCCCACTGGGCACGCCACTTCCCAAGGACGCGTATGAGTATGGCTATTTAATGAAGTCTGAATGGTATGCTCGATACAGCAGCCTTTGCTTGGAAATCTATATCCTGGAACACCAACGAACCCTTCCTTTTGCAGTGCATTCAGAGCTAACTGCTGATTTTTTTAAATGATCACTCAGAGAATGCTGGACCAGGGTAGACCATATTCGGAATTTAGTAAACAATGGACCGAACCACACTAGCTATCAGAACAAGTTCAAGGATTGCTTGATGTGCAGGAAATAAGCCATTGTAGCTGCAAACCCAACATCAACTTTGTTCTGACAAGTCATATCTATCACGCTCCAAGAAATTAGCCAACGTCACCACCATCGCTCTACACTAAATCCCATCAATAGCCTTCACAGGAAGTGAGAAACCTCTGACTGCAGACACCGAGAATAATCTTCGAGAAAAGCCAGCATCCTAATACCAAACGTCGTAGGAAGCCTCGCACGAGCTGAAATCTTTTTCCTTTCCTCAAGCCTTAGCTAAGTCCCAGCATATATGGACAAGTTCACCTACCCAGAGAGTCTCTAGCGACGACAACCGCAGTTCCATTAATCTGTAAAGTACCTGCTATCAGGAAAGCTCTTGAGAGCTCTAGCTAGACTAGGAATAATGAAGGGGCGAACTAAGGCTGCTGATTTCCTAAGGTGTAGAATATCAGGAATTTACGAGGTGGGAGGAGGTTTATTTGTAAGGTGTTATACAGCACCTGGGAAAAGCGAGGCAATCAGGTTCGAGTCAAGGGTAAGCTCTTAATTCCTTAAATCTTTAACATCTCACTATCATCAAGGTACCTCCTTTGAAAAAGGAGGTATGACGGGCGAGAACTGAACCTGAGGCATTCCTGATTTTAATAAGGAAAAGTGCTAAACGCTGACGGGGGGTGGGGAAAGTCACGCAGAGTTAGAAAAAAAAAGGCTTTCAGGTGCAATGCAAGGAAGGGGATGAAGTGTACTTTGGAAATCGGAGTCCCTTGCAACATCAAGACACCTCCCATGAGACTAGTCAGGTATAACTTGCTCGTTGACTCAGGGTTCATGATACCATCTTTTGCGATCACTTTAAATTTATTACAAGGTCGTAATGGGGAAATTAAGGAAAATATCAAATTATTAATGCTTTATTTATCTAATAAAAGATACAGGAATGCCTAGAGAAATCAAACCTTGAACCACAGTAATTAAAATTAAATTAATCCCCACATTAAGGTTCACCCATTGAAATATTACAATGGAAATACAATTCCTAAAGAATAGAAATTAGGGAGACTCCAGGGTATTGCATACGGGTTTGTGTCACTTCATGATGTTCAGATCAGTAGTAGTCTGGTAGACTATAGTATGCAGCATTCGGGATTCTCTTTATGTGGCGCGAAGTTCGGAACACGAGGAAAGGAAGTCATCCCACACTTACGCCAGTACAAAGGATTCGCAGTGCAGGTAATGGGATGATGGCAAGACTCACTCCACTCTTGACCAACTATTGGGTTCGTCATATGCTTGGTACAGTAGGCCAGTATCCAATAGCAGCGGCGCCTATGGCATTAGGAGGGAAACTCAGCCGATGGGCTGAAATACAATTAAAACTGTTTAAGACAGCATGGACAGTAATGTCAGTCAAAATATTTAAAATATAAAGCTTAAAATTTCAGACCCATTATTGGAATACTTTTAGACCCCAGTATTAGACACTACCGGGGACTTCATAAGGGAGGGAGAGGTAAATAAAGATCAAGATATGCTAAGGCCCTGACACTGTAGACAAACAAGGGCGTAATTAAGGTTACAAACTTCAGCTTAGCCTGTCGGAAGTGATTCTAGAGCCTATAATGCAAACCTGGAATGCAAGTCTGGATGGCAAAGGACCCAGGATAATTCAAACGAAGCTTCATTTAAGAGCACCTTTGTTTTCAAGATGACTCAAATTCTCCTGAAAAATGAACACTAATGTAGTTCAACTGTTCCTTCGGCTCTAAATATACTATCAAAACAGGAAAATAAAACCTCGGATATGTCACCAGGCCCGCAGTCTAGTATTCGTGTCCTAGTAAAACTCAACACATGAGAACTAGAGAATTTACGGTCTCCATAGCCTGAGAATTTAATATGAAAATTTATCTTACCGAGAAAGTTACACCCGTTTTAGGGCAACTGGAATGTTCAGTTAACTAAAAGAGTTAGTCAACTAAGATTTATACAAGTTTTTCAGAGAACCGGCGGGATAATAAACTAAACACTTGTGCAACACTCCTGATACCCAAGTACTGCACAAGTGGGTAATTCATCAATGATTTAACCAATGATTTAACTATGAAAATAGTTTTTAGATAACTACCCGCATAAGTATTCTGCGGACAAGGCGTAATTTTGCATTAACGAAATGGGTTTACTGAGGAGTAAGGGGAAATGCAAGTTTACAATCTGGGTAAAATGATCCAGAGAAATACATACGTTTAAAATAAATCAGGAACTGAAAAAAGTAGATTAACTTTTACATGTGCCAAACTTAGCCCTTAAATTTAATGGCGCAGTACAAGACGACTAAATCAAAATTATCTTTTTAACCCATTTTAAGAATCCTACAGAGTACAATTCAAAACTTAATTTTACTTACCTTCGTGGTGAAGTGGTAAGTTGATAAGGCTCCAAAGTAACTTTCAAGGGCAGAGTCCGGGCGAGACATTCTGCTGGATAATCATGAATCAATTTTACTTTTAAGAGGCGAAAATATCGAGCATGTGTTAAGAGGTCAATGTTCTGTTTTTCAAGTGAAATTTAGAGTAAGATTCCAGTTACTGTATTCTTCTAGCTTCTAAAAACTGCATTGCAAAGTAATATGCACTTAAAATGGCGTTGCCTATGCAACCTCTCATTGAAAAAAATTTATGTTAAGGGGTACTAATCAATCTTGTAATCCTTAGCAAATTTATAACTAAGTCAAATGTGAATTAGTCCTTTCAAAAGCTCTAGAGATTCTAATACGAAAGTGTCCAAGTGCATTTTGTTTCCTCATTAGAACGGTCTTAACAATAGTTGCAGCGAACATAAACATTGCCTAAAAATTTCACTTTCAAACAGCTCACCGATGTAGTTTTATTATCGAAGCCAATAATTATTTTTTCTCCACTGGGAATTCTGCCGCTGTTATTCTTAGACTGTGGCAAAATAAAATATTACAAGTTAAGGCTCCTCAGGTCCGATATTTGAGCTTACTCCCGCTGCAGGTATTCTTATAATCTAGTTTAGGAAGTAACGGTAAAAAAAAAAAAGACTTATGAAAATAGAAACACCCCCAGAAACTTGTAAAGGCTAGGAAAGTTTCAGTAGGTATCGATCAACGATAGTAAATAGATAAATGGAAAAAGTGTGTTGGGCCTCATTGATAATAGTGGTACAACATCCCTGGCCTGTTACCCGTAGAGATCCTACTGTATTCTGAACCGTGAGCTTACAGTGGCCAGTAGCTAGGGCACACAAGAGAATTCCTAGACAGTAACAATAGACTATATCAAGGCAGACCGGTGACATAAAATTAAGCGTATGTGACGTTCCACTGATTTCCTGTAGTCTACAGAACTATACGAACGACGAGCATGACCCTAAGCTAGTCCTGTGGGATCAAGAAAAAGGTCACCAGAAAGACGCTAAAAAAGATTTAATCAAGGTGAAAGCCAATGTAAGAAACCACAAAAAAAAATATTCGTGGGGAAGGGGGGCGTGAATGTACTTACAACACAGGAAGAGACAACAGCAAAAATGAGTAACATCTCACACCCCACTCAGCAGGTGAGCTCTAACCAATTATCACAGTTCCTGCCAAGGGCCCCTAGGCGGCGCTGATGTTAGCATGCCACCCCAAGTAGTAAAGTAACGAGTCAAACAACCATCCCTAAATTACTCGCTAAAAGCAAATAAAAAATATATGCAAGAAAATGTAACTTATTCTTCACAGTAAATCTCACGTAGGATAGTGGAACCGCTCTCTACCGGTGTTCCTACAATGTAATATAGATTAATGTAGTCATACACTGAGGGTGTACCTATATAATAGCGTAGCCACACACATTGCGGGTGTTTCTAAGGAATACCTTTCATATGGAATATTGTAACAGCAATCTCAGCGTGTTCCAGCAATGTAACTCAAATTGAATTATATAATCATATATTGCGTGTGTTCCCACAATGTAACTCTGATAAAGAATATTGTAGTCATACTCTGTGGGTGTGTATAATTTTCGCGTACACAAATAATTGAGACCAGATTTACAAAAGTGCATACATATGCAAAAAAAAAATCCGTTTCACTAATATTTCAAAAAAGTCTTCAGAGATGCCAAGAGCGCGCCAGAAGAGCAGCCTAAGTTATCAAAAGCCGAAGTCCAAGTTTTGAGTGAAGAGGAAAGTAGTTCAGCATCAGGACACACAACCAATTCAATGGGAACTTTTATACTTCAGGTTGAAAAGAATGGAGAAGCTTTTTGTTTCATTTTGTCATCATTTAATTGGTAACTGATGCGATAAGTCTCGTTTATTGTTCCAAGGAAAGAAATATCTGTCATTATAAAGTAAACGCTGAATATTAGGAAGCTTACACATTACCGTGAAATGAACACGGGATTTCACAATGATTATACATATTGTGAAATGAGCTGTAGGTGATAGATAAGGTCAGACCATCAGGTCACCTTGGTACAGGTACGTGAGGCCATGTTATATCTAATTTTCATATGAAATTGGATTTAAAAAAGGAACGAAAGAATTTACATTAAAAAAAAAAAATCCCACGACAGGCAGTAACACAAGTGTTGAGCAAACCGTTGCCAGGTGACATACTGGAGAGTCTGAGCGATTCAGCTAGGAACGACCCATGGCCACACGAACATTTTCAGCTCACACGAGGATGGGCCGGCTCATGGCCACACGAAAATTTTCAGCTCACACGAGGATGGGCCGGCTCATGGCCATACCAACTCCAACACGCAGTGAGCAACGACCCATAGCCACACCTACTTTCCCACACACATGGAGGCCGGAATATCCATTGATACAAGAAATGAACACACTGAGTGCAGGACTTCCCTTGGCCACACCAACTTCAGCACACACACACTGGGGAGGTCACTCAGCGTGAGCTGTGAGCCACATGTTGATATCTCTTTTATTTGTACTCGATTACTGCTTTATGTGAAGCATAAATTTCGAAGCGATCACTTATACACACGCGCTGTTAACTTAATGGGAAAATTCATTTACGTTCTGTTTATACTTCAAATATCACATTAATGTGTTTACTGCTTTTAAAATGTCCAACATTTTTCTCTCGACTAGCCTTTGAATCAATCATTACGAAACAATAAAATGATTTCAGTTTGCGAATTTTCTCGGTTTTATCTAAATGCTTCTAGTTTAGATTAGAGAAAACAATATATATATATATATATATATATATATATATATATATATATATATATATATATATATATATATATATGCAAAACAACAACTGTGAAAGAATAGTGAAATTCCAAGTGCTTTCGTGACTTCTCACATTATCAAGGAACCACATTATCATGGTTCCTTGATAATGTGAGTAGTCACGAAAGCGCTTGGAATTTCTCTATTCTTTCACAGTGGTTGTTTTGCTATATATATATATATAATATATATATATATATATATATATATATATATATATATATATATATATATATAGAGAGAGAGAGAGAGAGAGAGAGAGAGAGAGAGAGAGAGAGAGAGAGAGAGAGAGAGAGAGATAGATATTCGAGCCTCTTGAACTCGAAACCTTCTTTTCCCCCCTCCCTCCAACACTTGTTGGGACGACCCATTTAATTCTTCTCTCCATCCCCGATTTATATACCCATCTGGTCATCCTATTTTACTGCAGCCTATCTAAAGGCCCAAAACACCTCAAGAACCCCTGCTCGACCCTGTAAATTATATTTTTGGTAATCCCATATTGTCTTTTTATCTCTAAAACTCAAATTCTCTGTTTAATATTTACACCACACATTGCCCTCACACGCATCTCTACTAACTGCCTCCAGACTCCTCGCTGTAGCTTTTAAAAAGCGATGCTACTACAATACTATGGTACGTTCCCCTTTTTTCTGTCCCTCGATAAAGTTTTCTGTCACCACAGATGCCTCCATACACCACCCATCTTCTTCCCCTCTTTTTTCTATGATCCACCTCGTCATTCATGGACACATATGCCGAGAGGTTCGTTCCCAAATATCACTTCTACTTCCTCCATATTCGCATTCCAGTCTGATATTTATCTTTCATTACATAGATCCTCTGCTGTTCTCACTACCTCGTTCTTTCTTAAGTTCATTTTTAATTTTCTTATTTTTCAGACCCACCCAAATCCCTCCACAAACTTTGTGCAACCTCTCTTCGGAATCCCCAAAAGAAACTGTGTGATAGACAGGCAAAGAGCAACTTTGGCACTGTTACACACACACACACACACACACACACACACACACACACACACACACACACACACACACACACACACTAGCTATTAGGTGAGTACACACACACACACTGGCTACTAGGTGAGTACACACACACACACTGGGTGAGTATATACACACACACATACACACACTGGGTAAGTATATGCACGCACACACACACACACACACAGAAAGGAATAAAATTTTATACCCATATGTTCACAGATGGCTCAAAAATTATGACCAAAATAAAAAAAAATACAAATTACCGTAAAAAGCAACAAATATCCTTGAAAAAACTGAGCAAACCGAATAAAAAAATAATGATATATTTCAGTGTCGATGAATGTCCTGTGATGAACATCGGTAAAAGTGCACAGTGCACATGGAACGCTTTAACTATGTGAATAAAACATTACGAGCATGAGCTAGAGATAACAGGAGGATAAAAATGTAAAAACATCGGTTGATGACTACATAAATTAAATGGTTAGAATTATATATAGCTTCATGTCTTTCAGTTTACTTCAAGTACATGGCTGAAGACACGCTGAAAAAATTATTTATAGCACATGTTGGACATAAATTAGAGTACGCAGCTGTTGTGCGGAGATGTGTTTCTGTTGGAAGGTGCTTCCAGTGTCTCACAAGCCAAGTACGTACTATGGATCTCAACGCAAACGAGAAGTTTAGGAGTTGTACCTCAAAACCTTTCAAGAGCACAGGAGATGCAGCCAGACTCCAACAAGAGACCTAGGAGTTATAACTTAAACCTCATTCCCAAGAGGTCCAGGACCTACAGCTCAAGATTCTTGAAGGTTTTTCACCTGAAGGTGAAAAACCCTCAAGAGGTACAGAAACTGGAACTCAACTCTATTAAACACCATGAAGACATCTGAACAATCAGAAACAAAGTTAGATTTACCCATAGAGTTTTTGTTACTGTGATAGGCGATGCAGAGGCAAGGAATTTTTTTTTTATATTTTATTTAAAAAACTGCATATACATAATACATTGTATTACTTACAAAACAAACCACAGTGAAAATAAATAAAAGGTACATACAGTGAACTTCATACCTCTCCGAACATGAAATTAAACACCAACATTACAAAATAGTCAATAAACCAACCACATCCACTGTAACTTTATAGAAGTACTTAGTATTGATGACAATACATACATACACATACATATATTTACTCATATATATATATATATATATACATATATATATATACACATACACACACACACACATACATATATGTTAATTAAATTAATATACAACTCAGATCGGTATACAGAACAAATACATATAGTTTACTTCCATGTCACAAGTACTTGGCTAAACAGGAGCACCATACCTAACACATACACCAGAATATTGAAAACCCAACCTTCCACATCCTTACAATACAGAATTTTATAAACAGAGCAAATACAATAATGATTATAGTATAAAATTAAAAACCATACTAGGTATTACAAAACCTCTAGTGCACAATCCCGGTACATTTTAAGAACACCATAGATCAAGGCCATATTACAACCATATACATAACCCCACAACCATATACATAACCTATAAACCCTCCTTTTATAATAATCATTATTGCCAGTGCAGACACAGCTGACACTTCTACCCCCCCTTCCCCGTATGTACAGTCCCCGTTCTAAATAACATACATTGAATTATCCTAATGAAAGGTCATACCCTGACCTCATCAAACCTAAAAGTTGGTAGTGCATGAACAAGACAAAAACACAAAATTCACAGACTAAAACAGATATGAAACATTACATTCCTAGACACATACACTGTAATAAGTAGAAGTATATACACCACCAATATGATATCAAATATTAATGTTAACCATGAATTACAAACATTCAAAACATTTGCATATAGTGTAGTTCACACTCAAAATACAAGATAATACACCACATGCCATAGTAGCGGTACAATACTAGGCTATGTAAATAATTTAAAGAACCCGAGACTTAAATAAAACCAGAGTAGTTATAAGACTAAGGCTGCTGTAATGTGCCAGTCCCAAAAGAACTGACACGTATCTCAGAAAAATTTTGTGTTGATACCAACGTGTCAATCTAATTACTTAAAAACGAGATCCTAAGGGCTCGGTATCCTGGCTTTCAAGGAAATTTTAAACCCAGTGAACATAACCATCAGGCTTAGAAAAGTAACCCTGGAAACCACACTTATATCTCACTATGACAAACATTCTCTTGAAACATGGCTTACCATCCATACCTAATTCTCACTACCTTCCTCTTACACACATCAGTTCCAGATAAACCAAAAACAACCCCCCCCCCCTTTACATCCCCCCATAAGGAGACCACTCCTTTGTCCATCCTCAGGGACCCCGCCCAAGGGAACCCACAGTGAGATTCCTATAACCTTCCGGGAAACTTTTTTCCCAAGACGCCCCATAAACCAACTTATTCCTACACTTCGTCCTATAGAATCTGGCCGCCAACGCTTTTATCCTCATATCACCCCTTAATCCCCTCATTCCCCATGAAATGTCCAGATAATCCACTATGATATACATTATAGCCCTTCCTACATCCCTAGACACTCCCCCTACATCCCGTAGTAAAACCCTTAAAAGCGACAAACGACCCCCCCCCCAACAGTCTGATAACCCCACCCATCCATGATCTCACCCCCTCCAAGGAGGTACAAAAAAAAACCACATGAAACGCCGTTTCAACATCACCACAAAACTGACAAAAAGCCTCTTCCACAAATCCCATACTACGTAACACCTCCTTGGAAGCCAGAATCCCCATGATAAACCTATATACTAATTCTCTTACTCTAGCCGGTATCCGAAGCTTACTAAAATCTTTCCATATAACCCCCCAATCATACGTTGGATACACGGCTACCCCTTGCATAATTCCTTGACCTTTCACTACCCTCACCAACCGTTTCACTTTGATTTTATCCACCTGTTGCACTGTCAATAAAAATCTCAACATATCTTCACAAACCCTCAATTCCTTCCCACTCCACCATTTACGTGCCTCCTCCATAACTCTTCCTACTTTGACGCCCCTCACACCCCCTTCCCTCATATACCTCCCCTTGATATATACAGCCATGACTCTCAGTCCTAAAGTCAACAAACCTAAACCCCCTCTCCGCACATCCGTCATAACTACCTCCTTACTTAACCATGCCCTCCCAAATCCCCACACAAACTTCAGCACCCTCCTCTGCATTTCCACAATATCTCGTACCTCTAAGGGAAAAACCTCTGCCACCCCCCATACCTTGCTATAGACAAGTGAATTTACCACCACTACCCTCTGATGTAAAGCTAAGTCCCTCGCACTTAAACCTCCTAGTCTACTTAAAACCTTACCCTTGACAGACTCCGAATTTACCCTTCTGCATGCCTGCACTTCCGCCAAAAACCATATCCCACATACCTTGATTCTGTCAACCACTGTCCATCCTAACCCTATCCCCAAGCCCCCCCCTATCCAATTACCGACCTCTAGTAACCTTGATTTCACCGTATTAACTCTCATTCCGGTATTCATACCAAACATCTGAATCACTCTACCCACCCTCCTTAACTCCTCCTTACCCCTTAGCAAAACAGTAGTATCATCCACATACCCAACGATGCCCCCTTTGCACCCCCCTTCCATCTCCTGACTGTTCATTACCCTCTCAACAGACTCATAAAAAGGATTCTGCACACACGCAAAGAGCAGCTGTGACATCGGACAGCCCTGTCTCAAACCTCTCTCCATTGGTACACTTTCACCCAACCTCCCATTGACCTGTACCCTCACCTCAGCCCCATCATACAGGGTGTTCACCCACCTCACTACCCCCTCCCGAAAACCCAACCTCTCTAAGCAAACCCCTAAGAAATCTCTGTCCACGCAATCATAAGCATTCACCCAATCTAAACCTAGTATTCCCCCTCCCGAACATCTCTCTAGAAAATCCCTAATCACACCATGTCCATCCCTCATCCTTCTTCCCGGAATTCCCAACTGTCCCCTATGTAACACTAAACCCAACACTTTCCTCATTCTGTTGCCCAAAACCTTAGCAAAAATCTTGTAATCCGAGCACATTAACGTAATCGCACGATAATCATTCAAAACTCGGCATTCCTTCTTTTTGGGCACTAAAACTGTGACACCCGTTCTTTGTGATTTCCCCATCCTCCCACTATTTAACATACAATTCAAAACCCCCACCAAACAATGCCGTACACTCCCCCAATGATACCTATAAAAATCGTTTGGTAGTCCGTCTATGCCTGGGGTTTTACCCTGGCACATCCCAAAAACTGCCTCCTCCACCTCCTCTACAGTAATACTACCCTCGATTCTGTTACTGTCCTGCTCACTTAATACTCTATTAAACCCTTCATCCCCAAACCGTCCCTCACCCACTCCCCTGCCATCCCTCCTCCACTTCTCCCTAAACCAAAAATCTGCATACAAACTAATATTTTCCGTGGTGGATAGGCCTTGACCCTCCTCAAAGCCACCCCCCCCCCTGTACCTGCCTCAATATACGCCAAGGTGGTCTTCGCCTGCCGTTCCTTAAACCTCCTTAATACAAAACCCGATGGCCTATCTCCCCTTAAGACATCCTCCAACCCTGCCCTAACTCGAATTGCCTCAAATTTTTCATTGTGAATTTCCGCCAACCTATTTCGCAAACGTTCCATGTCCTCACTCCGCCCCACACGTTCCTCTGCATAACAGTCATTTAACTGACCCTCAAGATAATTTTGTAGGCCATAGCTCCACCTAGCCATCTCCTTACCCCGTACTTTAAAAAATTTCCCTATTTCAACTTTAGCCCTCATTTCCCACCAATCCAGCAAATCCATTTCCATATTCCTAGTCTCCCACAAGGATTTCCACCAATCTTCAAACCCCGTAGGTTCATCCTTTTCCCTAAGTAGCCTCACATTTAATTTCCAATATCCTGCATAAACCCTCACTATGCCATCTACCCTCAAATCTGCTATAACAGCACGATGATCAGAAAAACCCACATCGATAGTCCTCACCCTCTCCACACCTATGCCCTGCCTAACATAAATCCTATCTAACCTTGCCTCATATCCCCTACGAATAAAAGTGTGCTCCACTCCATATCCCCTACTTCCCACCACATCTACTGCTCCAACATCTCGCAAAACATCCCGCAGGACCCCCAAAACACAACCCGCCCCCCTCGGAACCACATCACCCTTCCTAATGACACAATTCCAATCCCCACCAATCACCGTAAAAGCAGGTAAACCTCTCAAGTGATATACCAGAACCTCGCGTACAAAATCCACCTTCACTCTAGTGTTACTAGTTGCTGGCATGTACACACCTACAAAACTAACCCTCCTGGCCCCCCAAAACCCATCCACCCTGACAACCCTCCCACCCCCCCCCCCTCCTCCCAACCCAGGATACGCAAAGGACTGGTCTCCTTTACCGCCACAGCCACACCTCCTTTCAACCTCAAAGCATCACATGTAAACAACCTATAACCTTTCAACAACAGCTCACATCCTAACCTATGGTTATGTTCCTGCAAAAAACAGACATCAATGCTAAATCTCCTCAAAACCCACTCTAACCATACCCTCTTGACCTCGTTTTTAAGACCGTTTACATTGAAAGTTACACACCTGAATTTTACAAGAAAGGCGGCTTACCCCTGTGCCGCTGAGGCTTACTTGGTCCTCCTTTCATAGGTCTCGGTTCTTCTCTATCAATCCCTCGTTCCTGCCCTCCAACCCCTCCCTGTCCCTTCCCACCTAGCTTCCCATTGCCCCCCCCTCCTCCCTGACTTGCCTTTGCAACCACAGCTGCCCACATCTTCTTCCCAGGCCTCTGCGCTGGTGTGAGGACCTCGTCCATGTCTGATGCCCCCGCTGATCTCTTGCGGGAGCTACCCTCTACATACATTTCTTCTGCAACCACATCTTCTTGATGGACCTCCACCACCACATTGCTCTCCTTTCGAACCTCACTCAAGTCTTCCTTACCCTGCTTCTGTTCATCCATCACCTTGTCATCACCTGACCTCACATCACTTTCCACACCAAGCACCGACTCTTCCAAAAAATCCTTCAGCACAGCCTCCAAAATCCCGTCCTGAGCTGACTCTGCATTATCTAACGGCCTGTCTGACGGCGATATTCCCTCCCCCCCTCCCGTTTCCACTGGTAGTGTAACACACGTCTCCAAAACCACCTCTGCCCTGTCGACCTCCTCACTCCATAGGCCTGTACCCCGTCTTTCCACTTCATCCGTCATAACATCCGTGGCTTCTAATGGCGTATCCACAGCAGCTGTCTCCTGACGCCTAGGCTCCTGTCTCCTGGGGCATTGTGCCACCATGTGCTCATAAGAGTCACATAAACGGCACGTCTTCCTCTGCCCCGCATAGTGAACAAAAACCTGTGTTCTATGGTTACGCAATGTAACATATGATGGTATCGGTCTCCTCAGGGTCATTTTCAGTGTGCATGATCCTTCCAGCATCCCCTCATAAGGGCCGTCCCTCCACATTCCCATGCTCGTCGAGTGTACAGTTCCATAACCACTGAACACATCTTGGATGCTGTATGCTGTTGCCTCAAAAGGTACATTCCTTACCTTCACCCAAGTAAAATACTTAGACACATCATGCAAGCATACTTCCACTGCCGAATTGATACTCATCCGTCGTTCTTGAAATTCATCTACGATGGTAGAGTAGAAGTCAGCCCTCATGAACTTCACGAAGACCCTTGACATTCCATTCAGTGCCACACCATACAGCTCTTCGTTGGGGATGCCATAACAGTCCCTGATAATGCTTGGCAGGAGAACGTTCATCGTGTCGTTGCTTAAAGTTCCTCTAACCAGCTGAATGCAGACAGTATTAATGCGCCGGTACAGTCGGTCCGCCATCTTGGCGCTAATACTATGTTTTCCTCACCAGGTGGCGTGCAAGAGAACCAGTAGAAGCGTCCTCTCTCCCCGCAGGTCGAGAGACGAATCATTCCCAAGAGGTCCAGGAATAGAGTTTTTGTTACTGTGATAGGCGATGCAGAGGCAAGGAATAACAGCTTACAAGCGGAGTTTTTTTTTTTATATTTTATTTAAAACTCAGGTACAAAATAGATATGGGTGCATAAAATATGTCAACGAGATACCAGGCACTAACAAGATTATTACAAGCGAAGGTAGTCTACTGTATATATGGAAACGATATCAGACCGATCTTGATCGTCATAATTTTGACTACACGTTCATTCGTCTCTCAGCCCTTGAGTAGAGAGGACGTGCGCTGCTGCTACCCCCTGGTGTTGATTAGTGGCAGTTATATTTTCACAGCATGGCGCAGGCAAGCCGGAGACGCATAAACACAATCTGTGTTGAGCTTATCCGTGGGGCTGTGACAGGAACTTCTATGGACCTGCTACTACCTGCAATCATACGAGATACATATGGTATTGCTGACGAGGAGATATATGGAGTAGCGCTGAATGGCACGACGAGGATCTTTGTCAAGTTTAATTTGGCAAGTGTGTATGAGGCGGTGGTAGACAAGTACCAGGAGGTTACTTTGACAGTTAACTCCGCTGTGACCGTGCGACTTCACGACGTTTCTCGCCATTACACATGGGTTAAGATTAGAAATGTGCCATTCGAGGCGGATGATTCTGACATCCGTCTTGCGATGGGCAAATATGGTACAGTACATATGGCCACTGTTGGGAAGTGGGCCGCTGGGCCATATGCAGGGAAACTCGAAGGAACGTATTCTGTGAAGATGACGTTACGTTACCCTATTCCGTCGTACGTAGTGCTGCCAGAATTTCGTACCCAGGTGTTTGTGACATACGCTGGACAACGCCGGACCTGTCGGTTATGTGGGTCATATGATCACCTAGCGGCTCTGTGTGAAAGGAGGCGTGGCAACATGGAACAAAGGCAACGACATACAGCAGTGGAGAAGAGTGAGGCTTTGCCTTATGTGACTCTGCCCACACAAGGTGGGTCCTGGAGTGAGGAGGTCGAGAGAGCGGAGGAGATGGAGTCAGCAGGTGTGACGAGGGGGGGGGACACCCCTTCATTGAACGCAGCGCAGGTGTTGGAACAGGACACCTCGACTGCGAGTGCTAGCGATGTGGAAGACTCATTAGCCATGGCTTTAAATGTGTTATTGGCTGACAAGAGTATTGGGAAGGTTGGAAGTCCAGATCTAGTTCTTGGGTCTGTTGTGGATCCGGGCGTAGAACAGGATCTGAGGTCTGCGCAGTGTGATGAGAATTTTTTGATGCAAGCTGTGGAGGTGGAGGTCCACCGGGACAATGTATCAGACGACATGATGCAAGCAGAGGGAGCATCACGGAAGCGCGCTGCTGCGCTATCTGACTCCGAGGACGTGATCACGCCTGCTCAGCGAACTGGCAAAAAGTCCTGGGCGGAAGTTACGCAGAGAGGACACAGCGGCCCTAAGGGGCAGGAGTTGGTTAAGAGCGTTTCTAAAGGGGGGGAGAGGGACCGAGGTGTCACGAAACGATCTGGTGGCAAGACAGTACCAGGGTCAAGAAGGAAAACCACTCTGTAAGCTTCAAGTGCATGACATTGAACATTAATGGATTGAGATCAGAGAGAAAGTGTGTATGGTTTAGTGAATATTTGGTGCGTAATAGTGTTGACGTGGTGTTCGTGCAGGAACACAACTACAGACCAGGTTATGAGTTGAAGGTAAATGGGTATAATGTGTATGTGGAGCATGCGATAAGGTTGAAAGGAGGAGTTGCCATCCTGGTAAGGGAAACTAGCCCGTTCGTAGTGAGGCATTGTGAGGGTGGGGAGGGGAGGGTGATTCGTGTAGATGGGTTGTGGGGTAGGGTACAGATGAGTTTGGTGTGTGTGTATGGTCCAGCAGAGGGAGATGTGCGTATTAAGAATAAATTTGTGAAGGATGTCTTAGTATATTATTTGCGTGCTTTGCCGGGTGTAGCTGTAATTGGTGGTGATTGGAATTGTGTGATAAGGCGTAAGGATGTGGAACCTAGAGGGGCAGGGTATTGTTTGGGGATATTGGGGGAATTATTAAATGGAGTGGGGTTAATGGACGTTGGACGGGGTGGGGTTGTAGAACATACTTTTGTTAGACGTGGATATGCGGCAAGACTGGATCGATTGTATGTGCCCCGAACAGTAATAGTGAGCAGAGTGCGTGTGGTGGACGCGGTTTTTTCGGATCACAGAGGAGTAATGGTGGACCTAGAATGGGAGGGATTGCCTAGAAGGGGTCAAGGTTATTGGAAGTTAAATGTGAAGCTTTTGCAGGGTGAGGAATGTCGTCAGTCTTTTGTGCAATTGTGGGAACGGTTGGTGGATGAGGCGCCGGGGGATGATGAACTGGTAAATTGGTGGGATTCGGTGGCTAAAAATCGTATCAGAGAATATTATATTTGTCGTGGGAGGGAAGATAATCGGTTAAAGTATGGGTTTCAAAGATATCTTGAAGGGCAGCTGCGGGACTGTTATGCAAGAGGAGGAGCAAGATATCCAGTGCAGGACATTGAGGGTTTAAAGGAGAGTATTAGGGTATTGCAAAACGAGCGTTTTGATGGTGTGCGAATTATGGGAGGATTGGAAGAAGTGCTATGGGGTGACCAGCCGTCGGCTTGCGTGTTAAGAGGCCAGAGAAAGAGGAGAGTGACGATGGAGATGATGGGGTTAAACGTACATGTAGGGATGGAAGGGTATAGAGCGGGTCAAGCATTGGTAACGACAGAGGGTATGAGTGGATATGTAGACGCTTGGTTTAAGTCATATACGCAAAGTGTGGGCTTCCGTGAGGTGGCATTGAGGGAAATGGGAGAGTATGTGCAGTGTGAGCTTGATGGTCAAGATCGGGTGACATTAGGTGGGCCGATTACGGAGTGTGAGATTTGGCAGGCGTTGTCAGGAGTGAGTTTGGGAAAAGCGCCGGGTATAGACGGACTGCCAAATGATTTCTACGTAAAGAATTGGGGGGTTCTGAGGTTTTTTTTAGTAAGGCTGTTTAACATACTAAAGGCGGCTGAGGTAATGGGAGAGCAGCAACGGACGGCTGTTGTGGTGTTGGTGCCGAAAGGGGAGCAGTCAACGGTAATGGATTATCGGGCACTTTCGCTTATGTGTGGAGATTATAAGTTGTTTGCGAGAATATTAGGGAACAGAATCAAGAGGGTAATAGGCAAGGTAATTGATAGGGGACAATATGGGGTGCCAGGAAGGTCGATGTATGAAGGGCATGGCATGATTCGAGAATTTATAGAGAAACAGGGGGAGTTGGGTGATGGAGGTGTATTGGCGTTAGATTGGAAGGCTGCTTATGATAGTGTAGAAAGGGAAGGGTTATGGAGGTTTATGCGTTGGCAAGGTTTTGGGGAAGAAATAATATCTTGGGCAAAATTATTGTATCAGGGGGCATCGATGAGGGTGCAGGTTAATGGGAGGCTAGGAGTTAAAATACAGATGCGACGGGGACTGCGCCAAGGCTGCCCACTATCACAAATATTGTTTGCGTGTATACAGGATCCATTTTATAGGGCCATTCGGAGGTGTGTTGCGGGAGGTGGGGAGGGTACTGACCGGGGGGAGGGGGGGGCTGGTATCGTAGGTTATGTGGATGACACGACTGTTTTGGTGAGAGGTTATGGGGATTTGCTTAGGGTGGGTAAGGTGGTGGATGTGTTTGGGGAGGCTTCAGGTATGAAAATTAATGTTGAGAAGACTAAGTTTCTAGACTTAAGGGATAGTACAAATGGGGATGAGGTGGTAGGGGGTGGGTGGAAGGTGGTGGATCAACTAATGATATGTGGGATAATTTATGTGAGAAATACACGAGTGGCTCAAGAGGTGAATTCGGTGAGAATAGTGAATGGAGTATTGAAAAGACTTGGTGGTTTGAGGGCGGCGCAACTAACGCTGCATCAAAGAGTAATAGTGACGAACGTGCTATTGTACAGCAAGATATGGCATGTCGTTGTCATGTACCCGCTGATGAGACGTGAGGTGAAACGTTTGCAACAAGGGGTTTTTAGGTTTATATGGGGATCGGGCTGCGAATGGTTAAGTAGAGCGGTGTTAACACTTCCGGTCAGTCGTGGAGGGCTGGGACTTTTACCTCTGGAAAAAAGGATGATGAGCGTGTACCTAAAACGAAGTTATATAAGGGAGGGGGGCGGGAGGGGAGGTGGACTTGTGAGAGTACGTAAGGATATGCAACGGTGGTGGGGGGGTAGGGATTTAATAGTTGGTGAGGCCATGTTGAGGTTATTAATGACAGTGAGGGATCCGTCGTGTCTTAAATTGCGGGTCCTAGAAGGAGTGGAAGGTAGGTCAGTGGTGGCAGCTGTTGAAGGGGCATACCCTATGTATGCGTGGAACGATATATGGACGCGTCTAAAACGATTACGTGTAAAACCGGGTGTTCGGGAGGTAATGTTTAGATTTTTACATGGGATTTTGCCGTCTGGGGTTGTCCTATTCAATAGGAGGATAAGGGAGGGAGGGGAATGTAGAGCGTGTGGAAGCATGGAGACAATTTTGCATGCGGTATATTTTTGTGACTGTATAGAAGTGGTGCGGGTCTGGTTAGGAAAGGTGTTCAGGTTAGTGGGTGGGGGAGGATTGCAGGTGTTGCGGGCTTTAAGTTTGGATATAGGTGGGGTGAGTAAGATGGTGGAGAATGCAGTGGCGTATTTGGTCACGGATTTTATATATACGTCATGGGCCATGAGGGAGGTGGGCGTGGATGAGAGGATCAAGGTGTTAGCTGCGACATTTTACAGAACTAAGTGTCGTAATAGGGAAATTTATGGAGGGAGTTGGGAGACTGCTTTTACTGAGGGCTATCGGAGTTTTAGGTTGGGGGATTTATGGGATTTAAGTGCAATGTAAGGGGTCGCGGCGGGCTGGCTTCCCGATAAGGACAGTGTGAAAGGGTTTAGTGTGGAAGAGAATGAATATAGTACTGAGACATAAGTGCCTTTGACTGTGTGATAAGCGGGTTGTGTGTTGTGAACGATACAAGTTCTTCAATTTAATTATTAATTATGCTAATGACAAAGGATGACAGACGTCGTAATGTGATGGAATATTATATATCTGCAACGAAATTATTGGTATGTGTGTAATGAAATGACAATGTGGGTGCACTGTGTGAATACGAAATATATATATACACATGAAGTATTGCGTGTGGTAGGAAGGCTTCAGTATTTATCGACGTGTGAAGGTCATGCACTGTTATGTTTTGTGCTAACAGACTTACATCTTAGTAGTGGTTTTAATGATATGGGCGAAATATTTTTAGAAAGCTTGACTTATCCTGTTTTCTTAATACATATTGTTTTTTCATGGGAGCTCTATAGAGCCAGTAGGTTTAGGTTACCATTGAATTGATATATATTATAGGGTAATTGATGGATGACATAGGATTAGGTATTTGTGTTTTCACTGGTTGTGTTGTAAAGTGTATGTAACATATGTATATATTTATACCTTCCTGGAGAAGGTGATATGTTTGGGTGTTTAGTAGATATATGTTGTACATGAATCATGTAGAATTGAATTTTATATTATATCAATACATTGAGTGATACTGAACGTATCATGTTGTTCAATATGGAATAATGAAAGTATTTCATACAATATACAGTTATATATAAAGATTGTTACGTGTCAGGTGGCTTGACATGCAAGAAGGGGGGGGGGGTAGTGTTTTCAGAATGTAAGGTGTACATTCCGTGGCATGATGTACAATGTAAGGTGTACATTCCGTGGCAGGATGTACAATCAGGAATGAGATGTACTTGCCAAGGAGTCTTTAGGTTAGATTTAGTGTTCCAGACATAATGTCATTACTTCAAGGATTGGAATGGTCATTGTTTAATGTACAGATTTGTCTTTCAGATGTAATATGTTAATTGGAAAGTACATGTACTATGCAGAAATTTTTATCACTGTTTTCACTATGTAATTTGTCGTTTATTTTTATGTACTATGTATGTCTTTTCAATAAAATATAAAAAAAAAATTTTGAAACTGCTTATAAGACAAATTCTCAAATTATCACCTATTCTACCGTACTATTACACAATTTCTTTCCAAATAAAATTGGCAAATTGGTCGACAAACAATCAAATTCTTGTGAGACGCAACAGTGTTGAAAGTTTAAATCCGAACATTGGAGGTGCACTCAAGTTATCACGCGAAAATCTTGAAGGGGACGAGGAGGACAATGAAATCCGACAATCATCATAGGAAATCCACTTTTGGAGGATAGCTAAATAACTGACAGGACATAAATGTTCCTACTGCTCCTGTAAGCAGACATCGAAAATTACACACCAGCGTTGATGCCTTACTTTTCTGTACTGCCATTAATGAGAGGAAAGGGAGGGGCATCAGGTGAGACCACCCACACACTTACAGTCGTAACTACCTCTAGTTTGTTTGTTCACGGCCCAGGGTAAACGGCGGCCTCGGGAACAGCATATACTTAGCTAAGTAAACAAACCATATGCCAACGCCGCCACAGCCGCCCACACCATGCCCCCTTGCCCACACCACTATCCGCCCACACTACCATCACCCACACCGGCTGCAGCAGCAGCCGAAAACCCAACTGCGTGTTTAGTGGCTTCCTGGATGGCACGGTGATTAGAACTGTGTCATAGAAAACGTGCTGTGCGTCTCCCACGTTAACCAGTGTGATATTACGTGTATGTTTGTTTACGATGCCAAAGGCTGGAAAAAGAAGCTCTTTTACGTGATAAGGAAATTAAGAATTTCTTTTTTTAGTGTTTGAAACCGAGCAGAATTCTGGTAGCTTGAGTGTAAAAATTCACGTATATGCTCGTGACAGCCTGTCACATAGGTCCTTGATGCCGGGATGTGACCTTTAAAGCAGTGATGTGACCCTTCAAGCAGTGATGTGACCTTTCACACAGGGATGTGACCCTTCATACAGGGATGTGACCCATCGCACAGGTATGTGACCCTTCACACAGGGATGTGACCCTTCATACAGGGATGTGACCCATCACACAGGGATGTGACCCTTCATACAGGGATGTGACCCATCGCACAGGTATGTGACCCTTCACACAGGGATGTGACCCTTCACACAGGGATGTGACCCATCGCACAGGGATGTGTCCCTTCACACAGGGATGTGACCCTGAGGGAGTTCTTTACATGCGTGGTAGTCCCTTCTTATTATGGGTCAATGCGTGAGTGTGGTATTATGTGAATGGTCTGTGTCACTATATGAGGGAGTTAGTGGTCTATGACACTGTATGCGGGAGTTAGTGGTCTGTTAAACTGTATGAGGGTGTTAGTGGTCTAAGTGGTCTGTAACACTGTGTAAGTGGTCTGCAAAAAATGTAATAGAGGTCTGTAACACTGTGTGAGTGGTCTATGACAAATGTAATAGAGGTCTGTAACACTGTGTGAGTGGTCTATGACAAATGTATGAGAGGTCTGTAACACTGTGTGAGTGGTCTATGACAAATGTATGAGAGGTCTGTAACACTGTGTGAGTGGTCTATGACAAATGTATGAGAGGTCTGTAACACTGTGTGAGTGATCTATGACAAATGTATGAGAGGTCTGTAACACTGTGTGAGTGGTCTATGACAAATGTATGAGAGGTCTGTAACACTGTGTGAGTGGTCTATGACAAATGTATGAGAGGTCTGTAACACTGTGTGAGTGATCTATGACAAATGTATGAGAGGTCTGTAACACTGTGTGAGTGGTCTATGACAAATGTATGAGAGGTCTGTAACACTATGTGAGTGGTCTATGACAAATGTATGAGAGGTCTGCAACACTATGTGAGGGGTCTGTTACGCTGTGAGGGGTCTGTGACACTGTAAGAGAGGTCTGAAACGCTGTGTCTGTGACAGTGTGCGGGATGTGTGGTAATGTCGGTTCACAGAACCGACAGGATGATTAATTAGACACTTGTGCAACACTTGGGTATCTTTATTGTGGAAACGTTTCGCCATCCAGTGGCTTCATCAGTCCAGTACAGAGAGGAATGGTCGAAGATTAGAAGAAGGTTAAGGTAACCAGTCCTTCAGCCTGGAGTCGATGTGATCAGTCTGTCAATCTTGAAAAAAAGTGCAGCATATGAGCAGCATATCGACTCCAGGCTGAGGGACTGATTACCTCAAACTCCTTCTGATCTACAATCATTCTTCTCTGTATAGGATTGATGAAGCCACTGGTTGGCTAAACGTTTTCAGACTAAAGATTTCCAAGTGTTGTACAAGTGACGGGATCGATGACACTGTGTGAGGGGGTCGATGACACTGTGTGAAGGGGTCGATGACACTGTGTGAAGGGGTCGATGACACTGTGTGAAGAGGTCGATGACACTGTGTGAAGGGGTCAATGACACTGTGAAGGGATCGATGACACTGTGTGAAGGGATCGAGGACACTGTGTGAGGGGGTCGATGACACTGTGTGAAGGGGTCGATGACACTGTGTGAAGGGATCGATGACACTGTGTGAGGGGGTCGATGGCACTGTGTGAGGAGGTCGATGACACTGTGTGAAGGGGTCGATGACACTGTGAAGGGATCGATGACACTGTGTGAAGGGGTCGATGACACTGTGTGAAGGGGTCGATGACACTGCGTGAGGGGGTCGATGACACTGTGGGAAGGGGTCGATGACACTGTGTGAAGGGGTCGATGACACTGTGTGTGATCTATAACACTGTGTGAGGACTCTGTGACACTGTGTGGGGTCTGTGACACTGTGTTGGGTCTGTGGTACTGTAAGACATTTTATAAGAGGAGTCTGTGACCCTACATGAAGGGTCTCTAACACTGTGTAAGGGGTCAGTGAAACTGTAAAGATGTGTAACACTGTGTGAAGGGTTTGAAATATTGAGTGAAGGGTCTATGATACTTTTTGAAGGATTGTAGCCCTTTCTGAAAGGTTGTCACACAGTAGAAGGGTCTGTAACACTGTGTGAAGGGTCTGCAACAGTATCTGAAAGGTCTGTGACACTGGGTGAAGGGTCTGTAACAATGTGTGAAGGGTCTAAGACACTGTGTGAAGGGTATGTAATACTGTGTGAAGAGTATGTATCACTGTGTGAAGGGTCTGTAACACTGTGTGAATGGTCTAAGACACTGTGTGCAGGGTCTGTAATACTGTGTGAAGGGTTTGTAACACTGTGTGAAGGGTCTGTGACACTGTGTGAAGGGTCTGTAACATTGTATGAGGGGTCTGTAACACTGTATGAAAGACTCTGTAACACTGTGTGAAGGGGTCTTTTGTAACAGTGTGTGAAGGGGTCTTCTGTAACAGTGTGTGAAGGGGTCTTCTGTAACAGTGTGTGAAGGGGTCTTCTGTAACAGTGTGTGAAAGGATCTATTGTAACACTGTGAAAGGGTCTACAGAACCTAGTCCCTGGTCATATTTTCGCCCTCCTGGTAGTCACCTTTTGCGTCGACGTTGTCAGTATGTAAATACCAGGTATTAATGTTTAGTGTGTGTCTGCATGGCCAGTGTCTGTGGCATCTGCTAGAAGGAAGAAGATGATGTGGACGAAGGGGTGGAAGGGGAAAAGAGAGGTAAGAGGGAGTAGAAAGAGTAAATATGCAAGAGAAGACACGTCCTTTTTTTTTCCTAACTGAAGACCGTCTATAAAGCGACGTTGACACTAAAATACAAACGTGAAAATTTTACGTATTCTATTTTCGGACCGCTGGGAGGGGCCCCGTTTGCTGCTCTCGCTATAAAATGCATTGTCACCTTTATGTATTTCTGCATTTAATAGCGTTGGTGCATGTTAGAATCAGTTGATTTTCTTGCTTCATTTACGACACTTTATCATAGCCAAACCTAACCTCCCCTAATCTAAATGACATAGGTTCGAGGAATTAATATGGAAATATATGTAAGAAATCCGCATTAGCGTTAGGCCAAGTTAAGGGAATCACGAGCTTTTGCAGCTTGTTACAGATACTTTACATGCATGTTGTACGACCCATGAAGATTTGGCGCTTGTTTGCAAAGAGGAAAATAATGGCATGGAAAGCATTGTTCAAGTATTGGAATATACCATCATCTTTCTTATGTGTGAGGGCTTCATTTAAAAAAAATATATATCCAGAAAAAACTCTTTTCGTTTGCTTAGTGTGAATTATTAACAGCATTCATGATCGTATAAACAAAAGCTATGAGATTATGATGTTAGGGGCATATGTACGTAGTTACAGCTTTTTCCTTTCTATGTCATGCCATGCACGTTAGCATAGAACAGATTTAGCTGATCGATTGGCATGTATAACACACAGGCTCATGGGTTTACATTCCTGGCGGTGTGAGTGAAACATTCTCTAGCGATGACAGGAGAGAGAGAGAGAGAGAGAGAGAGAGAGAGAGAGAGAGAGAGAGAGACAGACAGACAGACAGACAGACAGACAGACAGACAGACAGACAGAAATTTGTTCCGTATTTATTATCGTTTGATACACCGTATTTTGCGTATATCTTTTCCCAAACACTGAAGTTTTCTTACGCAGTTTTTTTGCCTGGATGCAACCCATGGCAGTCGGCTCACACACAGGTACCTAATTTTACAGTTAGGTGGGCAGGGACTGAAGGGATGTTAGGAATCATGCCACGCATTTCACCGTACCTGGGAATCGAACCCAAGACCTTACTGTTGCGACTGGAATGGGAGAGAAGACAGGGTGAAGAGTGCGAGGGAAGAGAATAACATTCTGAGAATTACGTAGCACGAGGCAGGTACATAATACATTTGCTTTTTTGTTCTACATATCTTCGTTCACCTCCTCCTCGTCCAATCTCTTTTCTTTTCCTCTAGGACACCTTTTCTACTCTTTCTTCTTCCTTTCTCCTCCTCCTCCTCTTTCTCCTCCTCCTCCTCCTTCTCCTCCTCCTCTTTCTTCTCTTCCTCTTCCTCTGCTTCTGCCCCTCTATACGTGTGCTTCCTCAATCAATTACCGGTCTTGGTGGGGTGAATCCCTTACTCTATATTCCTCACTGCGATTCCTCTTCTTTCTCCAATACTTATCCCTCTCTTGCTTCTCGCTCTCGTATTCTCATTTCTAGCACCTCTCTCAGCCCCTTCCTCAATCTTAGCCCCCTCATCAGCCCCCTTTCTCATTTCCCTACCCATTTTTAGCCCCCAGTGATGCCCCAATACTTTGCCCAGCCCTCTTTTGACTCCTAGCACTTTCCTAGTCCTAGCACCTATCACAGGTTCCCTCCCTTCTCTTTACCTTCTCCTATTCTCATGACCAGTTCTCTCAGCCCTCAGAGACTAGTTTTAAATGGAAAGCTCTTAAATGCTAAGCCTATTTCTGGTAGATAAACGTAAACATCGACAGAGATTTCATCCTATCTTGCCCCTTTGTTGTCTAGCGTCAGCGCTTCAAGGCAAGATTATCCGATGAATTGGTTTTGCTGACACGCGTCCGAGAGCCTCGTGGTGTTATCAGTCAATATCTTTTTTATTTTTTTGACTTGAGAGCCCAGCCGAAGCACAATTCTGAACTGAGCTAAGGTAGGTTTATGCTCTTGAAAGCCTCCATCATTGTCTCCTTCATTAATGATGATGATAATGATGATTATGAAAATTAATTCTACTTCTACCATCACCAATACTACTACAACTACTACTACTACTATTGTTAATAGTACTACTACAACTACTACTTGTACTACAACTGCTATTACTATTACTACTAATACTACTGCTATTACTACTAATACTACTGTTACTACTTGTATTACTGCTATTACTAGCTCTTCTACTGCTACTACTGTTATTACTACTACTACTACTGCTACTACTTCTTCTATTACTAATTCTGTTACGACAACTACTGCTACTGCTACTATTACCAATAGTACTACTTCTGCTTCTACTACCACTGCTTCTACTATTACTACCATATTACCTTTATTTCTACTAGTACCTCTATTACTGCTACTACTACTGCTACTATTACTACTACTACTACTACTACTAATAATAATAATAATAATTATAAATCATTTATTCTGGATTCATCATATATATGGTTTACAGATGTTATACATTCTCTAAATTGTAAATGACATATTATTTTTATATACATACACTGAAGGTTAATAGTGAAGAGTAAAAACTTTAGATCCCTCCCCCCCCTCACAAAAAATCAGTATGACTTATTTTCAACGAAGACCAAAAAATTTTTGTGGTCCTCAGTCTCCTTCACTTTCAAACAGCTTAGAAGATGAAAACCCTAATCAGAGTTTGAAAATTCAGAGGTTTTGTCTCTGAAACTCGTAAACTGAGTGTCTGGGCCTTATAGAAATTTGAATAGCTCACAGATGCTGTTTGTGAGCAGTTTCCGCCGGTCAGTGACCTTATGTCGACTGATGTTGTCTTCATATACTTCAGATATTATTATTATTATTATTATTATTATTATTATTATTATTATTATTATTAATTATTATTATTTCTTCTTTTTCCTTTCTTCTTCAACTTCTCTTCTTCTTCTTCTTCTATTTCTTATTATTATTATCATCATTATTTCTACTTCTTCTTTTACTTCTGCTTATATTTTTCTACATTTTTCTAGTCTTTTTCTCTTTTATTATTCATATTTTATCTTCCTTTTCGTTTTCTTTTTTATTCGCTATCTTTTTCTACTGCTACTACTTGTTTCTAGGTTTATTTTTGTTTTCCAACTTCCTGAGCACTGAACGTCACTCCTACAAACTTCACTTTTTTATCTCGAAATAGTTGAGCATCGTCAAATATACAGCACCAATACGACTCTTATGTACAACACCGTCGATGATGCCCGCGGTTGAGTTCAACCCTGTCACAATATCGCAGTTTTTTAGTTATTTAGAACAATATTATTGTAGTCATGTAACGAGACTCTTGGTGTATCTGCAGTGGGACAATCCGTCCCGCTGGGATAGTTCCTTAAGTGAAACTATCGCTGCCCTTCTCCGAGAATGTTTCGGAGAAGGGCAGCGTAATCCTTCCAGCAGGGAGAGCTCTTCATACTGGGGATATCTTATTGGCTGTCTCTAACTACTCCGTTTTTAGTGTGCAAAAATAAAAAGGGTCTCAGTATGAGGATTAAATATACAATTTTCATATTTTTTGTGTTATTATGTTTCGCTTGTGTATCAAGATTTACTCTCTATGTTCTACACTTCCAGTGTTTCACAGTATTTACAGAAATTTTATCCCGTTTCATTTATAAGTTGTTCCTGAAGCAGAAGACTAGTAGCAACAGCACCGGTAGCAACAACAGCTGTAGCCATAGCAGCAGCAGAAAAAGTGTCACCAGTCGCAACAACAGCTGCAGCAACAGTAGCACTACTATTAGCATCGCCAAGAGGACCGTCGTCAACACCACTAGCAGCAGCCATGAGCACCACCACCTTCTCCAAACATAAATCACTGAAAGACCGCTACGATACTGAAGAAGAACTTCGCCTTAAGGAATTTCTTTTCGAGGTTATAAAGGTACGTCATTTATCACAGTTAACTTCCCATGAATAAACTTTTTTTCTTTCTCTTTAATGTTAGTGCACAGAAGCTATACAATTTTGTTTACAAGTATGAGCACAAATTGTAATTTTCTGATGATGATGTGAAGGATCACAGACTAACGATCCACATATAAAATAAAGTTTACAGGAAATTAATTATATAAATACAAAACACCCACCTAAAAACACAGACACATGGAAAGATACATAAATGCGGATCCACCACCTAGTTAAATGCATTCAGAATCCTGAGAAATGCCTAATGATATGTTGAGCGGCAAATATTGTCTACACGTGCTGTAGAAAACAAACCTTTATTATATACAAAGTTTCGGTCTGTGTACAAAGCAACAGCAGGGGGAATTCATCAGAAGCTTCCAATATTGCAGAAATGAGTAGAAAGTCCAGGCAGATTTGTTCAGGGAACGGTTCTAGTTCGAATGAAGTAGATAACACCAGGCAGACCAGTGCCAAGTGCCAGAGAAATGAAGGCAGAATATTAAATCAGTAGAAAACAGCCGGCCCACAAACACTGATAATGTAGTAATGACCTAACGAACAATATGTTACTGACATTTTAACTATCAAAAAACGGTCAGACTTCGATACGATATAAAAAAAAAAAACTTTTAATTCTGAATATAGATACATCTGGCAATTGCCTTAAGAAAATTCCGTAATATTTTTTTTATATTTTATTTAAAACAGTGAGATACACAAAGATAAATGTATATTAAAAACACACAAAAGAAAGCGGTTAATTTTACAATAATCTCACACGACCAACGATACCGTACAATATAATGGTAATACACCTTACACACAAACAAAGTATTGACAATGATTTTATACTCAGACAACACATTATACATTATTAAAGAACATGTCTACGTTGTATATACAAATGGCAAGCACACATGGGTAAGTATATAGACTGTATAATAAATCATTGTGTTAAAAACCCAACACACAATAACACACACACACAAGCACACTCATACACACCAACATAGACATAGGTATTAATGAATCGACGACGAAAACATCCAAATATAACAAATACGATGTGTTATTTTACATCTCAACAAATAATGTAATCAATTACATGTAATGTCATATATTACAAGCAATAGGAAAACACATCTATACAAATACCAATGATTGGTATACAAGAATAAAAAAGGCAAAACTTTTAACGTCCTGCACATACAAAATTTTTACATTTTTATTAATGTCATCATCACATTGGAGACATACATACAACATTGGAGACATACATACAACATTGGAGACATACATACAACATTGGAGACATACATACAACATTGGAGACATACATACAACATTCACAAACACAAGACATTTACACACAATTAAAAGCAGCTGACCAGCCCGTTAGATTACCCACTGAACGAACACAAATTATCTCAAATCCTTTAACTCTAACGCTCTATATGCAGACGGGAAATCTTTCTCCCATCTCCCCTCATATACCAACTGATTTCGACACTTAGTTCTAAGAATTGTTCCCGCTAAAACCCGGATTCTGTCATTACCTTCAACATGCCTCATAGCCCATGACACATAAATATAATCGGCTACGACATACGACACTGCACGTTGTACACAGATGTCAACCCCACCCACATCAAAACTCAACGCCCTAAGTACTGACAAACCTCAACCCCCCCCCCCCCCTACCATTCGTAAAACCCTGCTTAACCACGCACGTACTATACCTAAAGCTTCACAGAAATACACAACATGAAACGCTGATTCGTCCTCCCCGCACGCTGAACAACTCCGATCCTCCTCTACACGCCGATTAGACAACACCACCTTGGACGGCAGAATCCCATGCAAAAATTTAAAAACCACTTCGCGTACTCGAGGAAGGAGACGTAACTGATGAACCCGCTTCCATATATCACACCACGCGTACATGGGGAACATTCCCTGAACTCTCACCACAACTTTCACCATACCCACTCTTTCCAAAGTACTCAATTTAACGCTCCGCACGTCTCGCATGCACAGTAACACACGTAGCATCGTCTCGCACCTAATTAAATCTGTCCGTTCCCACCACCTGCGCAGGTCACGATACATTTCTGTTAAACCACCATGCCTGCCACCCAGCCGGAGAAAACGACGCTTCACATAACAAGCAATGACTCGGTCTCTTAAAGGAACAAGACCTAACCCTCCTTCACGCATTGGTGTCTCTACCACCGCTCTTGTGAGCCAGTCGCACCCTGAGCCCCACAAAAATCTATAAACTCTATTTAAAAGATGTTTGAGATCCCCCTGTATTAGTGGATACAGCGCAGCAATGTGCCAAACTTTACTATAAAGAAGAACATTGATTACTATCGCCCTTAGACTATTTATACGCCTCAAAACACTATTTACCACCCTCCCCGAATTACATGCCCTCGTCTTATCAACCTCTCTCATATACTGTATACCACATATGTTAACACAGTCAACCACCGTCCACGTCTCTATACCTACCTCATCTCTCGCCCAATCTCCCAACTTCATAATCTTCGATTTTTCTTTGTTAACCCGCATTCCTGTTGCCTTACCAAATACATCTACAAGTCTTCCCACAAAACTCAATTGCTCCCTCGTACGTAATAGGACAGTTGTATCATCTACATAACCTACTATGGCTGGTCGATCACTACCCGAACCCCACGACGAATCTACTCCCCAGCCACAAACTGTCCAATAAAAAGGGTCCTGCATGCAAGCAAAGAGCATTTGAGACATAGGGCATCCCTGTCGAATGCCTCTATTCAATATGACAAATTCTCCTAACTTCATTCCGTAATATTAAGGAAAACGGGTCTACGGCTGACTCACTCAAAACAAGAGGGAAATGTCTATAGTTTATCAAGAGGGAGACGTCTATAGTTTATCAAGAGGGAGACGTCTATAGTTTATCAAGAGGGAGACGTCTATAGTTTATCAAGAGGGAGACGTCTATAGTTTATCAAGAGGGAGACGTCTATAGTTTATCAAGAGGGAGACGTCTATAGTTTATCAAGAGGGAGACGTCTATAGTTTATCAAGAGGGAGACGTATATAGTTTATCTGTCCACCCAACACTTGAGCAGACGCTGGTCTAACACAAGAAAGAGCAGGAAAACAGACCCTAATTCACTGGTGTGGAACTACACTTAAGACAATCATCAAAAGCATTCAAATAAGAATTCAGTTTCAGGTTACGCATGATGGCCTCAGTTATAAACAAATCGAGTTTGAGTAATCCGAAGTTCTTATTATATAAAGAACGTTCATAATCTTTTATAATTACCGATTCTAAAATATTTCTTTCCAGCCATGAGGTACAAGAAGCTAGGACTCTTGTTTCCGGCTAATTTGTAGGATTGTTGCAGTATTGCGATAATTTCGCAAAAATCATTTTGAACCTAACGAAAGAAATATATTGCATTGTGTTTATTTATTATTAAATTATTGTAAACTTATCTAAAATATATTTCGATGGATTAGGCTAATTTAAATTGTGCTTGTTATAATGTTACATAGGTAAGTTTTCTAAGGTTCTCTGGGTACAAAATTATTAATTTTTACATTAACATAAATGAAAAAATATATCTTTGAACGTTTAAGATAAGCTTTTAGAAAGGACTTAATTTTAAATGAGTTCTTGCTAAATGACCAGTTTTACCTATTCGGTACTAATATATATATATATATATATATATATATATATATATATATATATATATATATATATATATATATATATATATATATATATATATATATATATATGGTGTGTGTGTGTGTGTGTATGCCTTTATACTAGATTCTTAAGGAGTTTTGAGCATTCTTATAATAACAATAACAAAATTCTTATAATAACAATAACAACAATAATAATAATAATAATAATAATAATAATAATAATAATAATAATATCTTCTCAGACATATTGTACCGATGATACCTCGGATCTTCATGGAGAATTAAGATCATCGTTGAAGTCTGGGAACAAAACGAACTCGAAAGGTCAGGTGAGTATGCAGCTCCGGTCCAGTGAAGCTGTTAGTTGTTGGCTTTCTATTCAATTCGCATTAAAATGCTGTAGAAGATTTATTGTGTCCTTCGTTATATTTTCATCCAAACATTGTTTGCTTTTGTTTAGCTCATCAAACAGGTGAATTAATCATGACAGATAACTTCATTAAGACAGGTGACTTCATTTAGACAGGTGACTTCATCAAGACAGGTGTCTTCATCAAGACAAGTGACTTCTTCAGGACAGGTGAATTTATCAAGGTAGGTGAATTCAATAAGGCAGTTGACTTCGTCAGGAAAAGAAAATGTACTGACATTTTCTTAGACATTCGGTGATATATCCTACAGTAATCATTACAATATATCAAACAGTAAATAAACGAGAGGGTAATAATCTCAATAAGGAGTTTTTCCTCATTATTTAATTATTTCCATTCCCTTCTCTATGCTGTCTGTGTTGTATTCGTCAGGAAAAGTCACTGTGACTTTTTCGTGCATTTTTCGTGCAGCTGGCGTGCGGTGCTATACACGTGTGTCTACTTGCACAAGTGCGACTCACAGCTAGCTGCTTAATTAGCCTAAGATTAGCCTAAGCTTCCCAGTCAATGTGGTTGTGCCGCTTGCTTGGCATAAGCTTCGCAATTAATGTGATTGTGTTGCATGCGTAACATAAGCTTCTCAGTCAATGTGTTAGTGATTCTTACGTAGTATAACTTCCCAATCAATAAGATGAGATTCTGCTTACTTTGTTTGGCTTGCCCAGTCAATAAGAAAGCTCTGTTTACTGACACCGAAATACACCACATCATCACACAAAACGCAGACCCCATTACCAAGCAATCCACCAATATCAGTGTCAATGTCCCCAGCTCGCCTCACCATCAAACAAAACGCCTCCCCTATTACTAAGCAATCCGCGAACATCACTTTCCACAAAATATTCTATGTCAATTTAACACGTTTGCAATATTTGCCCAGGGATACCAGCGTATTTGCACTCCCCACATGCCCCGACGCAGGATTTGTCTGTTCTGTCACGTTCGGTCTTGCGGTAGCATGTGTCGCGGGGCTAGATTGGCCGAGTACACCCGCAAGTGAGCGCGTTATGGAAATGTAGTTTAAACACGACGCAAGAGATCTCCAAATATACAGCTTAGAGGTAATCTTATTATCACATCATCAATATCGTGACTGTAATAATCAAATCGCAGAATGGGTGGGGCTGGAAGCCTTGGCAGGCCAGTCATAAAACTCGCACGCTGGCTTAGGAGTTCTCGGGCTCTCCTGCCATGGGTTGAAGCTCCACCCGTTCTGGGAGTTGTTTACTACCGAGTTATTTCGATTTCGTGAGTCAGAATATAATATTTATAATAATAATTATAATAACATTAATAATTATTATTAATAATATAATTAAAAATACTATTGTGCCTTTTTTTTAATAATAATAATTAATAATATAAAAATACTAATAATAATTTATAATAATAGGGTAGGTGCCTGAGCCAGAGCTTGCAACTCACAAGACTGTCATTCCCATTAGTCCCCTTGGGACGGGGATGGCAGACCTGAGAGGCCTAGCTTCTCCCTACGAACCCCGTGAGGGCGGAGAATGTGGATAGGCTTGGAGACAGTTGGTCCCGACGATGAGGGGGTACTTGTGCCTCCTTCCATGGGAGACTTAGGTCTCAGACACTCCCTAGACAGGGAGCCAAGGCCGGGCCAGCACTTGGAAAAGGCCCGGGCCGGGAGAATACCGTCGAATATTTAAACATTGCAGCGAGGATGAGGCTAAAGATAGTGGTGATTTCGTGTTTGAGAGCAATGCATCAGCGCTGTTTGACCCATATGGGTTTAGCACTTAGTTACGATTATAATCCCATCTTTACAAGTCTTTTAAATAAAATAACTTGCGTGTAGTAAAACTTGAGACAGTGTGAACAAAGAGATTCCTTCATTTAGACAATGTTAGACAAAACGTCGAACAAAACTGCTAATTAGAAAGAAACGTTGTCCTATTAAAGGTTTGTCCGGCATACTTGTGTCTCTGTACACATACCTGGCGGCGTTACGGCTTTGAAACCATCTTCAGAGTTTAGGTTAGTTAAGATTTGTCAGGAAACAGGACAAGTGTTTTATGACGCGGATCCTAGTCATATGATGACCTGCCATTGGAGCTTATGGTTATCTGACCGAGGCCTTCACTGGCTCACCGGTCCACCCCTTAAAAAAAATATGGTTATGATTTCAACCATTAGAAATTCTTAACACTTCTCTGGTATCACCGTGTTGCTGTAATGAGGAAACCTAATATTGGTGTTCCTGGTGTTGGGGTAATTTGATGCTAGCGTTGTGGTAACAGTAAAAGCGATATTTTCCCCCAGGTTTTTTATTTGTTTATCCACATAGAGAAGAGGAGCAATCCATCACAGACTGAAACAATTGTCTCATAACAAAGACATTGATTACGTATTCACTACCAGCTGCACCCTGATGTGTGATTTAGCTGAATATTATTCACGTGAATCATTTAGAAATTTTATACACTTCTGGGTTAATGCATTACAGGTGTTGAGCTAGAAATAAATAATCTGCAACACATAAGAACAAAAATTAAAATCAGAAAAATAATTTTGAGTTTATTACATCACCTAAGGAAAATAAAAACAAAAAATCTTAATGCAGTTATTAATCGAAATAATTTCTTTGGTTCTAGAATATACCGTATATAGATAATCTGTGGTTGCCATTCTAGAAATTAAACACCTGGTCTCATTAAAGTGAACGGTATCTAAAATAGTTTCAAATGAAAATAAAGGGTTAATTCAAACATACAGGAGACATAATCGAGTCCTATCAGTAAGATTTCCGTGAGGAGGTATGGAATAATGTTGGTGAATAAGTTTGTGTATGTTCATGGAGAAGATCCCTACAATCACCATGCAGGGCAGAGACATGAAGCCAAAGAGACCCTAATCTGATAATACGCATTTAGGAGAAATAAAAGTTTACCAACTCCAGTGTATACCTTCACCTTACATGTTCTACACACACACACACACACACACACACACACACACACACACACACACACACACACACACACACATACACACACACACACACACACATACATGCCAGCTCAGCAGAGGGAGAGACACAAGCAACTTACGCTGTCTTAACGTAGGAGAAAAGACACCAAACTACTGGTTGCAGGCTGAGGATCTGCCTCGAGAAATATCACAAAGCTGTCAGAGTGAAAGCAGCCAATCAAGATGTACCTCATAGCATATCACATGATCTTGGTAATTCATATACTTGAAATGTTTTTGAGAGTAGTCACTGCCTGGACCTGTTTGCTTCGTGTCCATTAGCTTCTGCATCCACACCTATTTCCCTGCACAATACTGTATAATAGAATGCTTAAATATAACCGCAAAAGACAGATACAAATACAGAATTTACACACAACAATATTTATTTATTCCTTTACCTGAAATGTTACAGCTCCAAATAGTTCAGACTAACAGAGAATAAATAAATATACGGATGACTATAATATAATATTCAATCTTAGGCTTAATGAAGGAAGTACATAAGCACTCTTCGTCACAGCAATTTAATGGTGGTGCTGCTGAGCTTGGGAAAACTTATCCTAGTATTGTTGGTGTTGGGGAAACTTAATGTTGGTGTTGGAGTACCGTCATGCTATTTAGGTTGTCTTATTGATGGTATTGTTCAGTTATTCCGAGACAAAATTGCGTCTACTTGTGCTTTTCATACAACTGCAGATGATACTGATCTTTCCCGTAGGCTAATGAATTTGATCTAGGCTCTGAAAATTATTCGAGGCACTAGCCAATGCGTCATAATGTAAGATTTGGCGTCAATAATAATTGTGAGGGTAATATTCCTACGCACCTAGTGGTAGTGCGTGTATGCAATTGCGAGGTATGGTAGTCTTACGCACCTGAGGTGGTGCATAAATGTATATATGAAGGAAGGCTTACCCACCTGCAGTGGCAAATCAAAACACAAAACTCATGAGTAGATCCTTACGATTATTGTTTGCACAATATATCCACGATAGGAGAAAATCTTCCTCTTTTCGCATTTTATAGTGTTACATGCTTCAACGAATCAGTTATGCACAGGGAATTCTAAAGCTTTCCTGCGCGTCCGTCATATATTAGTGTCACGAACATAACAATAGAAACCTTAGATGAAGTGCGAATCCATCAGAATTCAGTTTTCTTCGAGTTTAATGTACTGGATTAGGTTTTTCACATTTTCTGCTCTGCTATTATATCACAGTGTTGATAGTGACAGTTAATTTTTGCCCCTTCAAGAAAGGTTTGTATTGTGATGTAAGTAACGATGTTACAAACAATATTTGAATAAATACCCTTAAAGAGGATTTTTTTTTGTTGTGTAAATAATAATATTGCAAGTAATATGTGGATAAATACCTCTATGGGGTAAGATTTTTGAAGATGAAATTTTTTTGATGTTATTTAGTAAAGAGAGGACACGTTGCAGGACAGGTTTGTATTTGGACAACGTATTGCGCTGAGCGAAACATTGATTTAAAAAAATTCTGTAAGGTGTGTCTTTTCTTCCTTTTTATCCATAGTAGGCTATTCGTCTTCAAGATGGTGAATCATAGTAGAGAGCCTCGTTAAATTCTAAGAAGTCTTCTTCCACCAAGTTTATTGTGTAGTATAACTATGGTATGTCGATATTAATTTCGTTCTTTAATTCGTTATATACATTATATAAAAAATATTACACTCTCCAAAATGAGCTAAGTAAAAGTTCTGTGTAATATATTATTTAATAAAAGATTCAGAGGTGCAATTGTTTATCTTACGTCCGTGGGGTTAGTGGTTAGAGCCCAACACAATTCCTCCACTACACATATTTAGTGAATCCTCTAGCTCCCCAATTCTTACATGAAAGATTATTGATTTGTTATTGCCGAGTACAATTTTATTCAAAATACTAAAAAAATGTGATCAATGGACAAAAAGTAACTTATAAAAAAAAGGCTTTGTCATTTACGTTGTAGAAAGAGAATCCAATTATTAGAGTATTGACAAACCTCAAAGCAATTTACATAACGGTAATGTAATTACAGCGTTTTTCTTGTTTCGGATCACGGGATTCCAAGCCAGCACTCGAACACACGGTGGCACAGTTCATGTCTGTGTTAGTGATAAGTGAAGTTAAGTGCGATGTTTGTTTTTTTATCCTTAGTCCTGTATTTTGCGATATCCAATCATATATCACGTTAATTGAAAGTCGTCTTGGTGGAAGACACGAAAACTGGGCAAGGGGATATTAGCAAGTCTTTCAATGGGCAGCAGAAAAGAAAATAGTGTTCACTGGTGACAAATTCCAACTGCTCAGATATGGTAAGAATGAAGAACTCGGAAGGGACACTGCATACATAACACAGGACCACGGGCAATCCAACAGCAACAGATGGGCTTCAAATACACAATCACCTCCTCACAACCACTTCTTTCCCACCAGAGACACCAGCACCTACCCACTACCACCCACATCACCACTCCAATCACCACCACAGTCTACCACTAGCACCATCCCAAGAACCACTACCCTACCACTACCATCACCTAACTACAACAACCCGAAACCTCACAACAACTATCTCTAAAACACCACATCTTAACGCTGAAAAAAAACGAAAGTCGACATTGGTACACAGACTAATGAACGAACATGGTATTAATTAAGGATGCCCCAGCATATCACTTCCGGTTCTTGTGCCCGAAGCATAAAAGCATGAGACGCTATTATCTTTAAAACAACATACGAGTACAAAGCCAAAAATGCAAAAAAAAAAAAATCCACATTATTCTTCGTTTCTAACCTTCTCCATTCCCATCATTATCTCTCTCTTATCTTTTCAGGACCCCGCTGAGGACGCCATGGCAGTAGTGTACATCGTGTTTGTGTTGCTGTTCTTCTCTACTTCGCTCCTCATCGTCCTTGTCAAATATGTTCGTAGGGAGAGAGAAACAGTGAAGTTAGAAAAGTTTTACCAGGAATATATGAAGAGAAGGCATTCTAGGTGAGGCTCAAACCCGGACATACCCGGTGGGAATGGAACCCGTGTATCAGCCTTGCATGGCCAGGTATTCCAGGTGGGAATAGAACCTGTGTATCAGCCTTGCATGGTGTGGCATGCAAAGAGTACGTAACCTTTATTCGGCGCATGTACACACCCTCATTGAAAGGCTATCTCCCCAACCAGCGAACCAGGTACTAAGGGTTGATGATGGGGCCCCGTCGTTCAATCAGTACCCAGGTTCCAGCCAATGAGAAGATGGTTTTGGCAATCGCACAGGTGATGTGGGTACCACTCGCCTGTCTGCCCTTGTCATTCCCATTCTAGAGCTGGTTGAAGCACAGTCTGCTCTCTAGTGGTTTCTATTCTGCCTTACTTACCGTGGAGTGCACTAATACTTATTGTTGTACATAGTGTATATAGTGTACATACTTCTGTTCTAAATTGGTGAAGGATAATACAAGTCAAAAGTTTTTCTGCTGTCTTTATTTTGCTCCCTTTACACCCAGGTGGGAATAGAACCCGTGTATCAGCCTTGTATGGCCAGATGTTCCAGGTGAGAATAGAACTCGTGTATCAGCCTTACATGGCCAGATGTTCCAGGTGGGAATCGAACTCTTTTGTCAATCCTACATGAGAAAGAGACGTTACAGTTGAAGATCGATCTCGTGTACCGTTCTAACATTACCAGAAGGCGCACCAAATTGGAATCGAACCCTTGTATTAGTCTTAGGTGAACGGCACCTTCACCCAATAAGTATGCATTAGTAATTATTTTGAGGGCCATACAACGATGGGGGTAAAGAGCAGCATTAACTGCTTCGATCAAGAGTACATCACTGGCATCGAGTCTTTTCTTTCGAAGGTTTGCTGGAACCATTGACAATCATTCGATATTATTTTTTATACCGATGGAGAAGTAGTAAATCTGAGTTACACAGTTCCTTGGGAATGGAAAGGACTCAAGTATGATCCAAGTAATGTAAGAGTGGCTCTAATTCCTTCGATCAAGACCCCTTCATCATCATCATGCATACTTCTGCAAGGACAAGCAAGTTACAAGATGAAGATTTAAAAAATACGATATTTCGATCCATTTTTATATTTTATCTAAATTAAAGATTTGATAATGGTCTCTCTACTCTGAAAATGTACCCAAGTGAGTACTAAGGTAAGTGTACATGTAAATAGTCATGCGAGTGCCCATGTGACTACTCAGGTGAATACCCGAGAATACTTTGGTAATTACCCAAGTGAGCATCCAGGGAAGTAACCAGGTAAGTACCTGATATGACTGCCCAGTGTAGTATAACCCTTCACTTTTACCTATTTCAACCTGCCATAGTCCTGTATCTAGTCCCCAAAGCCACTCTCAGTGCTGGCATGAATCAGACGAGTGTGGCAGCGTGGTCCATGTGAGCGATGCATTACTCTCACTATACCTTATGCTATAGGCGTCACCTCTCGATTGCTTCCTCATTGTCACTGGCTCTAATTTAAAACTATTAAGTAAATCATTCCTGTGAGTGCAAAATTTTATTCAGCTCTCAGCATCAAATTTACATTTTGGTGGCAGCGGTGGGATAGGTTCAACATAAGCGGTAATGACTTGTACTAGCGAAGGCGCTGTATGGATGGCACAACACTGGGTGAATGACACCCTTTATTACGATTACTTGGCTCTTTGAGCTCATCTGTTGCTTGGTATGCTTCATAAATCTTAGATGAAGGGCCTGGCGAATGCCAGAAGATACACCACGACTCATTACTGAACAGCAAAAATGTTCTTTCTCAAGCATAGATCCTGACATTCTTGTCAACGCAATTGTTATCCATTAGGTCTGTGATGAGTTTTTTCAGTACATTCAACGCACTGATACCAGCAAGGGAGGTTTTTCTCCCACATCATGGTTTTTCTCAATCAATACTCAACCTTTTTATTACATTTATTAAATAAAATGTAATAAGTTCTGCTTCTAACGAACCTTGCACTTTAGAAGTGAGAGCAAGGTGGATGTAGTTACCAGCTACCTGGCAGCCGTATGTATCTTCGACAAATCTCTCAGCAGACAGGTACCATTTCTCAAGTAATTCAGGATTGCCATCGCAAGTGAGAGCCTGTCGCATGTAAGAATCTCGAGAAAGGTTTGGTATGATAGCTGTATTTAGGGAAGCAACAGCCTGCACTAACCTCGCACTATCACGCCACTAACTAGAATTTTCACCTACTGAGAATGCAGGCTGTCGCACAGAAGTAACTGTCTTGTAGTGCGTCGTGCATTAGCGGAATTATGTTTGTTCGGTCGAGACTTGAGTCTGCGCGTTCTATTAAGCTCACGTGGTGTACTGAGACAGTAAAGAAGGAAATTAATTGAACATTAAAATTGTGAGTATTCTAAGTCTAAAACTTTTACTTTCTAAATGTCTCAGATTCATTGGAAACAGTTTTAACTTGGACCATAAGAAAATTTATCAAAGGAATCAGCAAGATAAAGAATTAAGTCGAGAAAAATAAATCAGCAACTGGAGAGAATATTACTTAACACTAAGGTATAACAATAATTGAATGAAAGGCGAGAATGGCAAAATTACAAGCAAAGGTCAAAAGTTTATGTAATTATATAAATTATTTACTGCAACAGTATAAGAGTCAATGAATTACTGGCAAGGCGTGACAGACATCATTCTCTGCCCATCTGAACATCAGACATTGTAGGCGGGCCTCCAGACTTATTTATTTAATAGAATCTAGAATTTTATATTGATACGACCCCTGACTTAATAAATTATGTTTGATATGACCTCTAACTTGACCCATGAGCCGAAACATAACCCTTGACCTCTCGTTTTCTCTCCCTCCCCGGCAGTCTTGTGGTGCACTTCGATGAAGCTGGGCGTCCTTTGTCGTCAGTCCCTCACAGAAAGCCGTCGATAGTTTACCCGACGCCCACACCCACGCCCACGCCTACGCCCGCAGCCACGCCCACGTCCACGCCATCTCTGGCGTTTTTCATTCCCTCTGCTATACCTCTCGCCAGGAGTATGCCTTTAGATCTGATCACCGAAATGGAGTCATTCACCACTGCTGTGACAACTAAACTCTCGTCTACACCAACTATGTTACCATCTACTGAAAATACACCATCATCTTCCACAAGTAGCACATCATCTACAACAACTATGTCACCATCTACCTCAAAAACATCATCTACCTCAATTACGACATCATCCACAGCAACTACGTCAGCATCAACCACAACTACATCGTCAGCTACCAAAACTACGCAAGAATTTACCACGACTCCACTATCACTTACTGCAACTACGAAATCCTCTACTACAACTACGAAATCATCTACTACTACAACGTTATCATCGACTACAACTAAACCACCATCTATCAAAACAGTGCCATGATTTACCGAGTTACCTCTATGTTAATGAGAAAATTCAATAGTTGTCAGATATCTCTGCAATTATTTTACTCGTTGGGAACCTCTAAACCCAAAAAGAACATTTATAAATTAAGAAATGGGGAAATAATCAGGAATGATCCAAGGATGAGGAGGATATCTCTAATTCCTTGAATCAAAAACCACCCTCTAGCTGACGACATAAAAATAGTTATTAATGTAAATATAACAGCTCATAGAGTTCTATATTCTTTGAGTCCACTATTTAATGTTAAAAAGTATTGATTATGAATTTATGTTTCTGTATATATATATATATATATATATATATATATATATATATATATATATATATATATATATATATATATATATATATATAGCTTCGACCTAAAAACTGTGATCGTTTAACAGGTGCTTAACGATCATTTGTTAGAACGTAATCAACGCTTTGCTGTAAATTATATATAGCAGTATTGAAAACTGTATATCGAATAACATTGTATATTGAATATAATACAATGTATATTGAATATTACGTACTGTGTGTTGAATTACAAAATGCATGTTGAATACACTCATTTAACATTAACTGTCATTCCTTTCATTATGTGTGATATCCAGTTTAAAGTTCAATATATTATAGCATGGTTTGAGGTGCTTTATGTGTTACCTGTGTTATGAAATATTTCACTAACACATCATGAATTATTCAGATTACTGGATATGATTTTGTCTCCTTATGTATAAACTCATTTTAATATTAATACTGTGCTTGGAGTGCATTTGTGAACTTTATTATGCATCATGTATCTTTCACCGCGGTTGTTTATACCGAAGCGAATACAAAGGTATGTGTATATTCGTGATACTTATAATTAATTTAATGTTATTAGGATTAAAATAAGATATGCATTTTTTACCTGTTTGGGGGGATATGTGAATATGTATTTCCTCAGCAAACGAGTTGAATTCAACTAGAACGAATATACTTACTGCAAAACAATCCTTGGACGATGTTTCCCCCACAGAGGCTTGAAACAGCTTATCGGTGTGGTGAAAGTTTGTCCAAATAAAGAGTTCAAAAGAGCTCAGTGGTATAATTGATCTCGTACCCACAATTCTGGGTTGTTTTCGCCTTAGGACTAAAGTGTTGCAGGTCTGAGACCTACCTACAGCTTGCCCGGCGCTCGGACTAAGTTTCATGCTCGGAACGTAGACCCATTAGTCCAGTCCAGAACTCTGCTAAGTATTTTCCCATCGGACCAGTTATCTATTATCCTAGAGGGTTAATAAATAAAAGATCCCCTAGCATAATAGTTCTCCTTCGGTTGATATACAATAGGTCCCTCCAGGATAATAGACAATAGGTCTCCTAGGATAACAGTTCCCTCTATGATAATTGATCCCTCAAGGCTTATAGACAATTAACACTTACTAACAATAGCTTACGTCACTTATAGAACTAGCAAATTCTATCCACAAATCCCTTAACTCGTACGAGATAAACATTGAATGAGGAATGGGAGGTGTTCAGGCTTAATATAAGCTAGGACCTCTCAGAAAAGGTTCCCTGATGTTGGTGAGGGGCTCATGATCTGAAGAACTGGGCATATGCTACAATTCCTTGAATCATGCCTGAATGTCATTCATTCCCCGACGCACTGTATGACCCCTATGAAGTTTATTTCTCCCCCATGAATATAATAATAATAATGTAAGCTAAGAAGGGTAGCTTCAATTATTTTGATAAAGATCCAGTCACCAGGATAAAGGTATATACACTAAGAGAATTTTTTAATCTCTCGGTGAATATACCTCGAAAGACGTATCTCTTATTGTATATACTACAAGAGGTGTGTCTTTCAGTGCATATTATACGAGAGGTTTGAATCTCTCTGTGAATATGAAAGAGAAGTGTGTATCCCTCACAATGTGTAAACACATATCAGACACATCACTCGGTGTAAATTCCTACACGTCTGGCATATACACACCTATCGGTGTGTATACCCATGATGGTCTTGTGTACCGCAGGAGTGTGGCGATTGGTTTGGTAAATGGGGCTTAAAGCCTATCGGCAACATAACCACACGAGGGTCATTAAAACTGCATATCACCCTTTTACCAAAAGTCAAGAACACCTTAATCCCTAAAATAGGGAATAAATAATCTCTCATACACCTCATACACCTTACGGTGTTCATATCCTGTTGTGGTGCAATGCAGTGAGGTAAAAAATCTTCAAAGTGTAATGAGAGGCTTTTCTCCGAAAAAAAATCCTTATATAGCTACTTAAAGCAGTCCCAAGAAGGTTACGAGACTATAATGATACGACTCATATTAGTGTTGCAAATAAATGAACACAAAACTGGAGAAACTGAGAATATAATTGTTGGTGGTTGTGAGTGTGTAGTGGCCCACAGTGGTGGCTGAGAAACGTGTTGTTGCTGTTAAACCTGTCTCACTGTCTTCTCTCCTCTCCCCTTCCTTCCTCCTCCTCCCTACCTCATTAGTGGGCCAGCTTTTGTCTCTGTCTTGCTTTGTCGTGTTATATTATACTTTCATAAATGTGTGTATGTGTGCGTATATATATATATATATATATATATATATATATATATATATATATATATATATATATATATATATATATATATATATATATATATATATATATATATATATGTCGTGCCGAATATGTAAATCTGGTCAATTAGCAAGAACTCATTTAAAATTAAGTCCTTTCTAAAATTTTCTCTTACACGTTTAAATATATATTTTTTTCATTAATGTTAATGTAAAAAATTTTAATTTTGCACCAAAAGAATCTTAGAAAACTTACCTAACCTTATTATAACAAGAACAATTTATTTTAGCCTAACCCAACTAAATATATTTTAGATTTGTTTACAATAATTTAACACTAAACAAACACAGTGAAATATATTTTTTTCGTTAGGTTCAGAATGACTTTGGCGAAATTATTGCATACACAAATTTTCACTTGTCCTATATGGCTAGATGAGCGTTGCTATTTAAGCCAAGATCGCAAGTTCTGCCTATTCGGCACGATATATATATATATATATATATATATATATATATATATATATATATATATATATATATATATATATATATATATATATATATATATATATCGGTAGTAGAAAGTGGGGAGAGTAGTTAAGTGGCTACTTAACTACTCTCCCTTTTTTCTACTACTACTATTACTTTTATTACTACTTCCATTGTCACCCTTACCACTACCAATACTTGTTTTTCTACCTCTCCTATTCCCGTCCTTGTCCCCCTCGCCTATATATTCTGGCTCCCTTACTTCTTTGTGTTAGTGTGACTTTGTTAATGGTCCAAGTCGGACCAAAACGTCGTCGTAAGCTTCTCTCTCTCCTATGTGCGGGCTATTTATGTATTGTTCCTCTCACTGTATTGTGCCTTTTTGTTCTTCTACCTGGTCTGTTACTACCGTCTACTTTTTGATCGTGTTGTGAAGCTGATTTGACTCACACTTGGCCTTTGCAGCAAAGCCATTCTCAAATTGTTGCTCAGCTCTTGCATATTTGTTTTTGCTCTTCTGATAACTTCTCTGTTCTCGTCTGTCTTTCACTTTCTAGTGTTTTTCCACGGTTTTCCACTTTTGTTTTGGCTGAACCAAGGGATCTCTATGGTTTTGCTGTTTACACCATTTCTCTTGAGCATAAAGTTCTCTTCTGTTTCTTTGTGCTTTCCAGCTAGGTACTCGATCATTTCATCCTTTGAACTTACTTCCAGTTTTCTCTTTTCCTTTATATTATCTTGAGGAATTCACTTATCCCTTCGAAGCTTGCTCTTCTGAAGACTGCTTTCAAGAGCCCTCCACCTGTCGTTTTTCCCTCTGGGGTTAGTTCCGAAAGGTCACCGAAGTTCAAGACTGCAGAGTTCCTAGCACCCAGTGAGATCTCATATACTATTTTACCTATGTCAGATGTACTTCTAGCAAATACTGTGTCCATTCTGGATAGCTCATCTCCTCCTCTCTCTTTCGTTGTGTCAGTAACATGCTGACTCGAAGAGAAAAAAGTTTCCGCTAATCACTACCATCAACTTCACATATCACATTTTCGGTCCCCCATGAGGATCCTAGTCCTCCAAATCTATTTTTTTGTAGCTGAAATCACTCATGTGTGTGTTTGTGTGTGTGTGCGTGTGTGTGTGTGTGTGTGTGTGTGTGTGTGTGTGTGTGTGTGTGTGTGTATGTGTGTGTGTGTGTGTGTGTGTGTGTGTATTCGTTACCAATTATCAAAGGTTCTTGTCGATAGTTTTGTTTTGTATGTATGTGCTTGCATTTGTATATACATCTTTCTCTTTCTATCTCTCTCCTTCCACCTCTTCACTCGAATTACTTCCTCACTCAGCGCGTCAGAGGACCTCTTGATGATATTTCCCGGCATGAAACTCGGAGAAAATGTTAAGATACACAACTCAGGCGGCGGAAGACAACATTTGAGAGTCTCGCAGCACTTTGCGGGTATTGGATGGCGTCCAGAGCGTGTAGCGGGCGAGAGGCGCCCCATCCGCCCCTCGCCTGATGCTCTTCCTCCTCTCTCGCCTCCGACGGGGATTTGGGCCTCATGGCGTGCCCCTGTTGGTTTTTCTACCCGAGAGATGACGACACACGACGCTTTTTTTTTATCCGGGTATTCCAGCAGCAACAAGCTTTTTTATCGTGAGTTCAGATTACGGTATGGCAGCAGTCTCTTACATCAGCAACAAATTCCCTCTCAGTGTTCGGGGTTTGCCACACTGAGCGTTGATTCTGCCTCCTTCATCAGCAAGGCACTCCTTCGCTTAGCTGATACAGATGTCTTAGACTTGTGTCTTGCGTTACCAACAAGCTTCTTCACCCGTTTTCGCACAGAAGTAAGATGGCAAGACATGACGGCATGAATGATAAACACAAAATCAGTGTTCTAGGTAAGCATCATTTTCATACTATATTGCTCTCTAAGTAGAGCGTGGAAAGCAGAAAATGTTACAGCTCTACTGAAAAAAAGATCTCGCCTCTAAATTATGTATTACTTTGCACATAGTGTCTCTTCATCATATGTATCCACACATGTTCTTATCATGTACTAGAAATAATTTTGTTCAGTCAGTTGACACTTTAATTTTGAAATATATTCTCATCGTAAGCCTAACACTAATCTTTCGTTGACGCGAATACACAGGATAATCACGAAACAACACTGACCAGCAGAGGTATTGCCTCACGTTAAATAACTGAGTTTTTATCTAATTTTAGGACGCTGAATTCAAATCTGAACTTAGTTATGCTCTAACACGTACTGTTACTGTGAAATAGAACCCTACGGTGACATATCCAAGACATGGCCGTCATGGAGAAGAAACATCTAGGAGACCTAATGATCAGTATCAAGGCCAACTACTGCTTAACGCTGGTGAGAAGAGCCATACTGAATTTATAGGAATTACAGTTATATTTATTATATGTATATATATATATATATATATATATATATATATATATATATATATATATATATATATATATATATATATATATATAGAGAGAGAGAGAGAGAGAGAGAGAGAGAGAGAGAGAGAGAGAGAGAGAGAGGTACAAACCTCTATAACTGGACTGGGGACCCTCATCCTCAGACAATAAACGTACCTCGGGGAAAACTCAAGGTTCTCCCCGGAGCTATTTAAATATTTACTTCTCCTACCACGCCCTATATTTTACATTCTATGATAAAATTTATTAATAGACAGAATACATTTACAGAAAACACAAACATGAATACAATGGTACGATATATCGAAGATTATAAATCTCCTCCAGCTTTCCAAAGCCGGACGCGAGCCAAGTATGCAGTAAGCATTTCCCCTGTGGATGTCCACACTGAAGCGCTGGGCTGGAACATGTAAGTGGCTGCCCTTGGGTCCCTGGTGGTGTCGATGAGTCTGGAACCCAATTCTTTAAGGAAACGTGTGGCTTTTTTTTCCCATGATCCCAAAGTCTCTGATCCCACCGGGACAAATTGATGCTGTTGGCTTATGTCCCTGTACTTGCTGATCTTGTACTCCTCCCTGTGATCAGCAGCTCCTCCCTCTCGCCTGACACTGTGATGGATATAGGTGTCAGCCAGCGTAGACACACAGGTATAGTCCCATGCTAAGACCTTTCCATTTTTCCAAGGATAGATGGTGATCCCGTCGGGGCGATTTGCTGGGTTGTGAGTATTGTTGGCTGATAGTGCTCGAGGCTCTCTCTTGGCTGGGCATCCTGTTGTAGCAAAGGTTATCTTTATGAAGTATAATGTGATCCTTTATTGACTACGTTTCGCCCACACAGTGGGCTTTTTCAAGTCACAAACAGATCTACCTGGGGTGGAAGGGACGCGAGTATTTATAGTCAGGTTCAGAATGCTGAGGTCAGGTGGAGAATGCTGCATCTGATGATGTACCGAGTGGGGTTATAGAGTCTAAAATCTTGGGTAGCTTGGAAAGGAGATTGGATAAGTTTGTGAGCAGACCTTCTACAGTGTTCTTCCATTCCTGTGTTCTTATGTGGGATAGCGATGAAGAAGTTTCTTGGCAAGTGGTTCAGCTATGTTATAGAAGCCACTATTCTGGTTGAAGTTGTCGGATATAGAAATAAGTGATGATTCCAGGATTCTTCGGTATTGAGTGTATCCCTTGTAATGACTGCAACAAATTATACGTGGGCGAAACATCAAGGGACCTCCAAACACGTATTTCAGAACACCAATACGCAAGCAGGTCTGACGACACAAGGAATGCCTGTGTACAACACCGTAATTCACTCAACCACTTGATAAACTACAGAAACTCAAGACTTATCGCCACAGAAGACAACACTCAATACCGAAGAATCCTGGAATCATCACTTATTTCTATATCCGACAACTTCAACCAGAATAGTGGCTTCTATAACATAGCTGAACCACTTGCCAAGAAACTTCTTCATCGCTATCCCACATAAGAACACAGGAATGGAAGAACACTGTAGAAGGTCTGCTCACAAACTTATCCAATCTCCTTTCCAAGCTACCCAAGATTTTAGACTCTATAACCCCACTCGGTACATCATCAGATGCAGCATTCTCCACCTGACCTCAGCATTCTGAACCTGACTATAAATACTCACGTCCCTTCCACCCCAGGTAGATCTGTTTGTGACTTGAAAAAGCCCACTGTGTGGGCGAAACGTAGTCAATAAAGGATCACATTATACTGCATATGTGTTTATATTTCCATTGTGTCGGTATTTTATACCATTTATTTCCTTTATGATGTTATTGACTTCATTGTATCTTACATGCCAGTCCTTGGTTTTGGAACAGTTAAGACCATGTATACCATATTGGTCGGCTTGCGCATCACCGCAAATACACGTGTATTCTGCGTAAATTGGGGCAGCAAGGTGAAAAGCCACTCCAATACGGAGGTTCTTAGGGTCGAGATGTGTTCTCATTGCCGAAATGGGAACTGTTTGGAGGAAGTCCTCGGAGTGAAGTGCACTCACAGCTTGGAGACGGGCAGTCTCCCTGTCTGATGTTACAGCCCTAACCATGTTCGCAAGCACCTTTTCAGCGATGGGGGCCATGTATATATATATATATATATATATATATATATATATATATATATATATATATATATATATATATATATATATATATATATATATATATATATATATATATATATGTATATATATATATATATATATATTTATATATATATATATATATATATATATATATATATTTATATATATATATATATATATATATATATATATATATATATATATATATATATATATATATATACATATATATACATACATATATATATATATATATATATATATATATATATATATATATATATATACATACATATATATACATACATATATATACATACATATATATACATATATACATATACATATATACATATATATATATACATATATATATATACATATATATATATATATATATATATATATATATATATACATATATATATATATATATATATATATATATATATATATATATATATATATATATATATATATACATATATATATATATATATATATATATATATATATATATAAATATTAGGGTTATAAATTTTTTACTTTTTTCCAAATAAAACATCTCTGTCATAAATCAATGAACTTTTGTTTAAAAACAATGAAAAAGTCTTTAATTCCTCTCAGTTTTTAAAAAAGCGCACCAGGTTTCCTCAGCTGAAAACAAAGGTGTTCTAATGCTGGAGACAATTGGAGAAGTTGAGAAATTATTTTGAGGTGTTCAGTCTCTCAGGCATTGAAAAAAAAGAATTTATATTTACCACTCACACTAACATACTCACTGATCTCGTCGGCAAGTTTGAGCTCCTACTGTTGATTTGATTTAACCTGAAGGTCATTCATTTCCTAAGCATGAAGTGAATCAAGGCGCCGTCTTTTAGAGACACAAACATGATTATGTGTCGACCCCGAGCCACTTTCCGCAGAGAAACTAGATGAATGACTGGATCTCCCAGGACTGTCTCCTGAAACTAGAGTTCCATTGTCGCAATGATTCGTGAAGAATTTCAGTAATAGTAGTGGTAGTAGTAAATTAAACATTTCAGTAACAATAGCAAAAACAACAAGGAAAACAACAATAACAACATCAATAATAATAATAATAATAATAATAATAATAATAATAATAATAATAATAATAATAATAATAATAATATCCGTCGACGTCGGTGTGAAGAGGGTTTAGCTTTTCTCTCTCCTTTTATTTTTTCACATGTGTATTTTATGGTTTACGGCTTCAGAATCTTGCTCTGTATCAGAGAGAAAGAGGAGAGAGAGAGGAAACCTGTGTGTGTGTGTGGGGGGTGTTTGTGTGTGTGTGTGTGTGTGTGTGTGTGTGTGTGTGTGTGTGTGTGTGTGTGTGGGTGTGTTTGTGTGTGTGTGTGTGTGTGTGTGTGTACTCACCTATTTGTACTCACCTATTTGTGGTTGCAGGGGTCGAGTCCTAGCTCCTGGCCCCGCCTCTTCACCGGTTGCTACTAGGCCCTCTCTCTCCCCGCTCCATGAGCTTTATCAAACCTCGTCTTAAAACTGTGTATGGTTCCTGCCTCCACTACGTCATTTTCTAGGCTATTCCACTGCCTTACAACTCTATGACTGAAGAAATACTTCCTACTATCTCTCTGACTCATTTGTGTCTTCAACTTCCAATTGTGGCCTCTTCTTTCTGTGTCCCCTCCCTGGAACATCCTGTCCTTGTCCACCTTGTCTATTCCACGCAGTATTTTATATGTCGTTATCATGTCTCCCCTGACCCTCCTGTCCTCCAGTGTGGTCAGGCCGATTTCCCTTAATCTTTCCTCATAGGACATTCCCCTTAGCTCTGGAACTAACCTTGTCGCAAACCTTTGTACTTTCTCTAGTTTCTTGACGTGCTTTATCAAGTGCGGGTTCCAAACAGGTGCTGCATACTCCAGTATGGGCCTGACATACACGGTGTACAGTGTCTTGAATGATTCCTTACTAAGGTATCGGAATGCTGTTCTCAGGTTTGCCAGGCGCCCATATGCTGCAGCAGTTATCTGATTGATGTGTGCTTCCGGAGACATGCTCGGTGTTATACTCACCCCAAGATCTTTCTCCTTGAGTGAGGTTTGCAGTCTTTGGCCACCTAGCCTATACTCTGTCTGTGGTCTTCTGTGCCCCTCCCCCATCTTCATGACTTTGCATTTGGCAGGATTAAATTCGAGAAGCCATTTGCTGGACCAGGTGTCCAGTCTGTCCAGGTCTCTTTGAAGTCCTGCCTGGTCCTCATCAGATTTAATTCTCCTCATTAACTTCACATCATCTGCAAACAGGGACACTTCTGAGTCTAACCCTTCCGTCATGTCGTTCACATATACCAAAAATAGCACTGGTCCTAGGACCGACCCCTGTGGGACCCCGCTCGTCACAGGTGCCCACTGTGATACATCATTGTGTGTGTGTGTGTGTGTGTGTGTGTGTGTGTGTGTGTGTGTGTGTGTGTGTGTGTGTGTGTGTGTGTGGGTGGGTGTGGGTGTTGTATGTGTTTGTGAGTGTGTTCATCTGCTTGAGTGTGTCGGAGCAAGAGTGGGTCCGTGTCAATGTTTCAGGTACCAATGTGTTGGCAGTGTTGCCTGAGCCTCTGACATACAGTAGGAAAGAACATACATTGCTGATTATTGGTGCAATTATATACATCCCAAAGAATGTATATAAGCTGGTGCCTGTGAGGCCATCAACTTCCATTGAGAAATAAAAATACTGATGTAATAAATGCAAGACTGCAACTTGATTTGCATCTCCAGATGCGCAACATCACTTTAAGACGCAACAAGATAGCAGTTCCACAGACGCCAGACTCTTAAACATAAGAGGAAATTTTATATACATATATATATATATATATATATATATATATATATATATATATATATATATATATAGAGAGAGAGAGAGAGAGAGAGAGAGAGAGAGAGAGAGAGAGAGCGAGAGAGAGAGAGAGAGAGAGAGAGAGAGAGAGAGAGAGAGAGAGAGAGAGAGAGAGAGAGAGAGAGAGACAGACAGACAGACAGACAGACAGACAGACAGACAGACAGAGATAAATAGATATATCAACGACAATAATAATAATAATAATAATAATAATAATAATAATAATAATAATAATAATAAACCTCGAGTTGTGAACATTTACAAGTCTACTTAATCCGGAAATTTAAAACCCGGAGCGTGTGATATGATGATGATAATAATGATGCTATTCCTCCTCCTCATTCTCATATTCATCCTCATATGTAAATTATATAACAATGACAACCACATACAAACATATAGGAGCATTAAATAAAAGAGGAGGATTTAGTAATGAGAAAGACAAGAAATTTTTCCTAAATGATCGTGAGAAACAAAGTGGAACCGATATTGGAGAATATTTCTTCACAAACAGTGGTAAACTGCAATAATGAAAACAGGGAAGAAATAGTGTGTGGCAGAACCATTGCAAATTGTAGGAAATTATGCAATATATTTTTAACTGGCGACAGGACACAGCAAATGTCAGGTGACTTCATGTAAGTAAAAATTAGGCAATTATAAACATGTAAATACACGTAAACACATTCACAGACACATACATACACACACACACACACACACACACACACACACACACACACACACACACACACACACACACACACACACACACACACACACACACACACGGGGCCAGGAGCTATGAATCGACCCCTGCAACCACAATTAGGTGAGTACACAGGCACAAACACGTGTATCAATTAAATTTTGACATTGTAAGTTCAGTACATCCAGGAATTATACTGAGTTTAGAATATAATTCAGACTATTTATAAACACATTTAAACGAATTTTGACAGGACTTGTTCAATGCTGCGTTGTTTCCAGTTTAGATTAATGTAAAATACTGTGACTGCAATTAACATTGGCATGATATTAATAATTTGAAAGGTGTTTCTGTGTGATATTAGCAAACAATATCTAATTCAATTCATTGTATAAAACACTTACTGAATGGGGGTGTTATTCATAACGGAATATCAAAGTTGTATTTAAAAATCTTGATACAGTAAAAAAAACTTTTGATAAAGAATTCCCCCCAAAATGCTGACGGATGTGTCTATAAAATTCCTTGTAAAATTTGCGATAAAGTTTATTACGGTCAAACTGGTAAAAGTCTCGAACTAAGATTAAAACAACATAAATATAGCATTAGAACTGGACAAGATTCCAATGCTCTATTTATTCATGTGAGAGATTTTAACCATCCAATTGATTTTCAAAAAGTTGAGAAAGTTGTATCAAGCAAGTCCATGGTCGACAGGAATATAATTGAATCTTGTTCAATAAAAAGCAATTTTGATAATAATATGAATATTTCCTTTGGTTTACATAAATTAGATCCATTTATAATTAATAGAATTAGGGAAGAATTTAATAATACATTGGACAAATAATAAATTTTAAAATTCTTAGTTCTTGGGCAGAATAATTTGTTGGTGGGTTGTGTGAAGGACCTGTCTAGTTGGGCCAGCGAGCCCGCTGCAGTGTTCCTTTTCTTATGAGTCGCGCGTCAGGTGTTGCTTTTCTTGTGGGATGTTATAGTGAGGTGTGGGCTAGACCCTTTATATGCCTTCCTTTGATGCATTACTTTTATTGTTCCTTGATAATGTGAATAGTCACGAAAGCGCTTGGAGTTTCTCTATTCTTTCACAGTGGTTGCTTTGCATATATATATATATATATATATATATATATATATATATATATATATATATATATATATATATATATATATATATATATACATATATACATATAAAAATATATATATATAAATACATATATACATATAAATACATATATACTTACAAATACATATATATATATATATATATATATATATATATATATATATATATATATATATATAAATATATATATAAATACATATATATATATATATATATATATATATATATATATATATGTCGTGCCGAATAGGCAGAACTTGCGATCTTGGCTTAAATAGCAACGCTCATCTTGTCATATAGAACAAGTGAAAATTTGTGTATGCAATAATTTCGCCAAAATCAGTCTGAACTTAACGAAAAAAATATATTTCACTGTGTTCGTTTAGTATTAAATTATTGTAAACAAATCTAAAATATATTTAGTTGGGTTAGGCTAAAATAAATTGCGCTTGTTGTAATAAGCTTAGGTAAGTTTTCTAAGTTCCTTTTGGTGCAAAATTATAAATTTTACATCAACATTAATGAAAAAAATATATCTTTAAACGTATAAGAGAAAATTTCAGAAAGGGCTTAATTTTAAATGAGTTCTTGCTAAATGACCAGTTTTACATATTCGGCACGACATATATATATATATATATATATATATATATATATATATATATATATATATATATATATATATATATATATATATATATATATATTACATATATATATATATATATATATATATATATATATATATATATATATATATATATATATATATATATATATATATATATATATATATATATATTTTATTATCACACTGGCCGATTCCCACCAAGGCAGGGTGGCCCGAAAAAGAAAAACTTTCACCATCATTCACTCCATCACTGTCTTGCCAGAAGGGTGCTTTACACTACAGTTTTTAAACTGCAACATTAACACCCGTCCTTCAGAGTGCAGGCACTGTACTTCCCATCTCCAGGACTCAAGTCCGGCCTGCCGGTTTCCCTGAATCCCTTCATAAATGTTACTTTGCTCACACTCCAACAGCACGTCAAGTATTAAAAACCATTTGTCTCCATTCACTCCTATCAAACACGCTCACGCATGCCTGCTGGAAGTCCAAGCCCCTCGCACACAAAACCTCCTTTACCCCCTCCCTCCAACCCTTCCTAGGCCGACCCCTACCCCGCCTTCCTTCCACTACAGACTGATACACTCTTGAAGTTATTCTGTTTCGCTCCATTCTCTCTACATGTCCGAACCACCTCAACAACCCTTCCTCAGCCCTCTGGACAACAGTTTTGGTAATCCCGCACCTCCTCCTAACTTCCAAACTACGAATTCTCTGCATTATATTCACACCACACATTGCCCTCAGACATGACATCTCCACTGCCTCCAGCCTTCTCCTCGCTGCAACATTCATCACCCATGCTTCACACCCATATAAGAGCGTTGGTAAAACTATACTCTCATACATTCCCCTCTTTGCCTCCAAGGACAAAGTTCTCTGTCTCCACAGACTCCTAAGTGCACCACTCACTCTTTTTCCCTCATCAATTCTATGATTCACCTCATCTTTCATAGACCCATCCGCTGACACGTCCACTCCCAAATATCTGAATACGTTCACCTCCTCCATACTCTCTCCCTCCAATCTGATATTCAATCTTTCATCACCTAATCTTTTTGTTATCCTCATAACCTTACTCTTTCCTGTATTCACCTTTAATTTTCTTCTTTTGCACACCCTACCAAATTCATCCACCAATCTCTGCAGCTTCTCTTCAGAATCTCCCAAGAGCACAGTGTCATCAGCAAAGAGCAGCTGTGACAACTCCCACCCTGTGTGTGATTTTTTATCTTTTAACTCCACGCCTCTTGCCAAGACCCTCGCATTTACTTCTCTTACAACCCCATCTATAAATATATTAAACAACCACGGTGACATCACACATCCTTGTCTAAGGCCTACTTTTACTGGGAAAAAATTTCCCTCTTTTCTACATACTCTAACTTGAGCCTCACTATCCTCGTAAAAACTCTTCACTGCTTTCAGTAACCTACCTCCTACACCATACACTTGCAACATCTGCCACATTGCCCCCTTATCCACCCTGTCATACGCCTTTTCCAAATCCATAAATGCCACAAATATATATGTCGTGCCGAATAGGCAGAACTTGCGATCTTGGCTTAAATAGCAACGCTCATCTTGCCATATAGGACAAGCGAAAATTTGTTTATGCAATAATTTCGCCAAAATCATTCTGAACCTAACGAAGAAAATATGTTTCACTGTGTTTAGTATTAAATTATTGTAAACAAGTCTAATATATATTTAGCTGGGTTAGGCTAAAATAACTTGTTCTTGTTATAATAAGGCTAGGTAAGTTTTCTAAGATTCTTTTGGAGCAAAATTAAAAATTTTTACATTAACATCAATGAAAAAAAAATTTAGAAAGGACTGAATTTTAAATGAGTTCTTGCTAATTGACCAGTTTTACATATTCGGCACAATATATATATAGTATATATATATATATATATATATATATATATATATATATATATATATATATATATATATATGTATATATATATATATATATATATATATATATATATATATATATATATATATATATATATATATATATATATATATATATATATATATATATATATATATATATATACCATTTTAGAATTAAGGTATAATTAGATGTGTGGATAATAAATGTCATCTGTAAACTCAGTGAAACAACGATGTGAAGTCAGAAATTCTGACATGGAACTGTAACGTGAAACTATGCTGGCCGTAGGTATCGGAGAACTGTACGGAAATTGCAAACGTTTCGGCCTGCTCGGATTGGATTTCGATTTGGGGATTGCTTCCCGGGATTAGCCTTTGGACATGTGTACCTTAAAGTGGAAAGGGAATTAGGGGAAGGGGTTGGAGGGAAGGGTAGCATAGCTTCTAGTTACTTTGCAGGAATACACGCACACAAACATATACACTCCTGCATATATACATGCATAAGGTTGGTCCACGAGCGCTTGTTGCTGGTGGGAGCGTGTAAGTTTAACTTACGCTAGCGTAGTTTTGAGAGAAGTTTAAGGGACAATGACTGGAGGTGAATTTCGTTTTGTCTCTACGGCGACTGAAACTTAAGTGAGTTCACAGAGTTGTACCCACTGGGAGTCGAGTTTTAGCTCCTGGTCCAGACTCATAGACTATCAAATTTTACTTTTATTTTCTTTTATCATAGCATATGTATTATTAATGTAACTAATGAATTATGCATTGCATGCTATTCATTCAGGTCTGAACGATTACTTTTATCTCTGCTAACTTGTAGTGGGTTAAAAGATTCCTCCTTTGGGTTCTTTAAGACAGTTCTTACATTTATCAGTCTTGCTCATGTCACTGATGACATACAGATAGTACATGATATGTTGTACTTAATTTTTTCTGGTAAGTCTTTTAAATGCATCAGAGAACTGTAGGTTGATTGACGATCCGAGTTGCTAGTGAGTTTGATGATATTTTTTCCTTGCCAATTCTTACATCTTCAACCTTTTTAGATATTCTTATACTGAAGTACATATCACATCACTTCCAACACAGGACCACTACCTCAAACACCCTTCCCAGCCACCCCAGGCCACCCCATTACCTAGCCACACCCACGTTAAAACCTCCCTAGTCACAAACTCTCTGCCACGCCCACATCATCATCACTTGTGGTTAAACTAAGCCACTTAATAATAACACAGTTCAGTTTCCTTAATAATATAACACAGTTCATGATTAAAACATGTGTTTCTAACTAATTTTGAAACTCCAAATTGAAATCTGAACTTGGCTTTGCTCCATCGTTTGAAATAGAACTCTCAATGTGAACCATTTCACCAAGACATAACCGTAATGGAGTAGAGATATCAGGGAACCTTGACGACCAGTTTGACGGCCAACTACTGCTGGACGCTAATACGGGAGAGCAATGCTGAACTTAAGTGAATTAACTTGAAAATTACGAAGCAAATGTGCTTGAATTACTATGAATATATATATATATATATATATATATATATATATATATATATATATATATATATATATATATATATATATATTATAATAGTAGGTTGGTAGACAGCAATCGCCCAGGGAGGTACTACCGTCCTGCCAAGTGAGTGTAAAACTAAAGCCTGTAATTCTTTTACATGATGGTAAGATTGCTGGTGTCCTTTTTTCTGTCTCATGAACATACAAGATTTCAAGTACGTCTTGCTACTTCTACTTACACTTAGGTCACACTACACATACATGTACAAGCACATATATACACACCCCTCTGGGTTTTCTTCTATTTTCTTTCTAGTTCTTATTCTTGTTTATTTCCTCTTATCTCCATGGGGAAGTGGAACAGAATTCTTCCTCCGTAAGCCATGCGTGTTGTAAGAGGCAACTAAAATGCCGGGAGCAAGGGGCTAGTAACCTCTTCTCCTGTATATATTACTAAATGTAAAAGGAGAAACTTTCGTTTTTCCTTTTGGGCCACCCCGCCTCGGTGGGATACGGCCGGTGTGTTGAAAGAAAATATATATATGTATATATATATACATGTATATATATATATATATATATATATATATATATATATATATATATATATATATATATATATATAATATATAGAAAGGGAGAAAGAAAGAGAGGGACAGACAGACGTACAGACACATACAAACACTGATATACACACAAGGGCGCGCGCACACACACACACACACACACACACACACACACACACACACACACACACACACACACACACACACACACACACACACACACACACACACACACACACACACACCACACACACCACACACACACACACACACATTCACAAAATAAGGCAACTAGTGCTTTTGACAAAATGGTAACTAACATCAACCCTCTCCCTAACCACACCCTCCCAGCCACACCATTCAAGTTTCTGCTGCGCCAAAATTCATCTGATGCCTGTATTCATGTCCTTCAATTTCTCATCACATTTTGCTTCCCCTTGATTATACTTTCATCTGGTTTTCAGTTACATTGCATTATTTCCAGGCTTCTCTTTCCCTTCTACCCTTTTCCCAACCACTTACACCTCTCCCCTCTCTCGTACCTTTTACTTTTCCTATCCTTCTTATTTCCGTTCCCCTCTTTCTTCACTTCTTTCAACCTTCCGTTCCTCTCTCTGGCACCTCTTATTCTTTCCTTCCCTCGCCCTCCACTTCTCCCATTTCTTTCCCACCCCTATTTCTTTTCCTCTTTCACCACTCACTCACTCGTTATTTTCTGTCGACTTGTCGCTATCTTCCCCTTCTGCCTGACAAAATTTCAACCTGAAAGAAGGGTGGGAGGGAATGAGGGAGAGAGGGTGGGAGGGAAGAAAAGAGTGACGAGTGAAGAAATGAAGAGGGAAGAAAGAAAAGAGAAAGGGAGAGAGATTTTTGAGCAAAATTGTATGCATGAACAGTGTGCTGAGGGAAGAAGGGAGGGAGGGAATTCTGGGAGAGAAAAAGGGAGGGTGTGAAGGAACAGACTATTTTTATTAGACTTGGTTCATGCTAAAGGTCGAGGGTAAAATATTCAGGTGATTAAAAATACACGATTTTGTCGACGTGAGGGAATGTGTCGACACAGTGGGGGGTGAAAGGCGTAGACACAATGGGGGATGGGAGGTGTAGACTTAGTGGGGGTGGGAGATGTAGACCCAGTGGGGGTGGGAGGTGTAGACACAATGGGGGATGGGAGGTGTAGACACATCGGAGGTGGGAGATGTAGACACGGCGGGGTGGGAGGTGTAGACACAGTGGTGGTGGGAGGTGTAGACACAGTGGGGGGGTGGAAGTGTAGAAACAGTGGGGTGGGGAAGGTGTTGATACAGTGGAGTGGGAAAGGTGTAGACACAGTGGGGTTGGGGGAGGTGTTGACACAGCAGAGTGGGGATAAAATGGGACTCCAGCTTGGGTAAGAAGAGGTTAGGAGTCATGGGGTTTTAATATGTGATGGGATTAAGTTTATTTTATGAGTAATATTGTCAATAAACGTCTTGTCTTACTCCACCGGGGAACGCGCTGAACGCGTTCGTTCCTCCTTACCAGAGTTATCGATAAATAAGTTCAAGATCAACGATCATGCAGAATAAGTTACCAGTGTACCAAATCTTCGTTTAAAAGAAGAAATGAGAGATGTGTGTTTAAGGATAAGATACATGTGCATGGAACACTTTCATATGTTTGTTTCAGAAAAGATTCGTCTGCTTAACAGGAAACAAAGATACGAAAGTGTTGCGCATATATCTTATTCTTCTGCTTGGAGGTACTATATGCAGTTATTATATGATGTGTATGTGTGTGTGTGTGTGTGTGATGTGAGGTGGGGTTAACTCTTATGAGGTGTCAAATTTCTTACAATATCAGTTTATTTGATCTTAAAAGTGTCTTCCTTTCCTCAGGAAGATATATCCTGCTGTATCTTGGCGTTCCTTCATGTGGTCAATGCCCTTAAAACATGTCCGTGGCAGTCTGCATGGAGGTCAGTGTTTTTCCTCGTGCCTAGATGGCGTTTATTCTCAACACAGCTGGTCGAGACGTTAAACCTCGTCTCACACCAGGGGATATATCTCTACCCTCTCGTTGACCTAATAGCGAGGTGCACATAAGTGTATTTAGGTTTTATTTAATTTCCTGCACATTTTTCACACTTAGGCCGTTGTAAATATTCTTGAGCTATTTCTTGATTCATTATTTTGTTAAGGCAAGTCAGCAGCTATGCAGGAATCACCTCTTGGGTCATTTCTCTACCATCTTCAGCCCCAGACGGATCTAACTACAAACACTGGTAAATTGAGATTAATTGTTACAAACGTGTTATTCCATTGTTGTCCTTTAACTTGGCTCAGTAAATACCTGTGAGTAATAACTTGTACATACTTTATCTTTTATAAATAAATTAACTGATACTCGTCACAGTGTTAGAAAATTATCTCTTTTAAAATTGTCCAAAGTGGTTAGGTCACTTAATGTTTTTACTGTAAATGACAACCCACTTTGCTGCTCTATCTCACACCAAACTTTCTCCTCCCCATTCTTGTCATCGATCTTATGGCCGCTTTCTCTCTCTCTCCAAAAAAAAAAATATTTTGCCACTCCTGTCAATCCCCGTAATTTGTAATTTATAAGGGTTAAGAGATTCTGGCCAGTTCAGTTTTAAAAAATTTTGATTTCTGTGAGGAGGGAAAGGGCACTTCATCCAAGGAATTGGATCTATCCTCCCGTTATCTGCATTGAATGTTATTGCCTCCCATTCCTCAAATGCTGTATGACCTCTACGAATATAATAATTGGATGTGGATAACTATGTGTAATGAACACTTGTCAGTGTTCAATAATAACCCACATGGAGACAGAGACTCAAATGATTAATTGCCTTGTATATTTTGATCTCCTTCTGTTATCCTCTTCAGCAGATGAAGAGAATCCCAGAAGGGGATCGAAATATACATACCAATTAATCGTCTGAGTTTCTGTCTCCATGTCGGTTATTTTCGAGCATAATTTAATATATTTCTGCAGCTGCGCGATCCAAAAAAGGTATCCCCGTATTCCATAACTCCAGTCCTTTGTACCTCAGTACAAGAGACTGGAATAGTGCCGAGCACGGCATAAGCTGATAATGCAGTTGAATATTAACATTAGGAGTAGGAGAATTAACTGGTAGCGCTAAGATAATGAGTAACTCAGTCATGACTGAAGGAGTTCAGACAGGGAATTCTCTCATGCGAAGTCGTGGAGATTAAATCAGGCAGATTATCACAAGGAGCGCGAGAAATAGGAATGGAAAATTCGATAGCATGTCTGTCTCCCTATAAGTGGACGAGCGATCGAACCGCCGCCACCACTCCTTGAATGACTCACACGGGTTTAGCACCTCGTATAAAATTAAAATAAATGTTAAGCGTACATATTAAGCATTAAACAAGTAGTTATTTCACAGGTCCCGGTAAGACTTACTGTAACTAAGAGTAAAGAAGGAGAAATATTGCTGTGTGATACAACATTCAGAAAAAAATTACATCATTTATCTCATTGGTTATAAATTTCGTGTTGAGTCAGCAGACTTCATTCATACTGGTTGAAGAATGAGTCTCGAGTCGATGTGTTCAATCCATCAGTCTTTTCTCACGATTGATAAACTGAATACAACAACTCCAGGCTAAGGAACTGATCACCTCAAACTCCATCTCATCTTCCACCATTCTTCTCTGTATTGGACTGAAGAAGCCACTGGCTACCGAAACGTTTCCCAGATGTTGCATAAGTGTCTCATGGTTTTCAAAACCATTTACATCACATTCTTACTAGTACCTACGCTAGTACCTACACTAGTACCTATGCTCTAGTGAGTATTGCTACCTGTTTATGCTTTAAGTGGAAAATTGCATAAATTCAAATGACCAACATCGTGGGATTGATTAAATTCCGAGAATTAATTCTCATAAACTCTGGGAGAACACCAGAACTGCCAGTCAAGAGTCCCCTGTGATAAACTTGATACACTTGTCAAACTTCATTAGTAACTGAAATCGTGAGCTTGTTCCTCCAGGAGTGGGTTTGCCTCTTTATTATGAGACGCGGCTATGCAACCAACACCAGGGCTCTCATCAAGCTGGGATTCGACACCCTGGAGGCTGCAAAGAGACAAGTTGCTCCAGACTTTGGGATGAGAGTTTCTGCAGTCTCCCACCACCAGCCGTCACCTCGTATTGTATTGGACTGATGAAGCCACTGTGTGGCGAAACGTTTCTTGAATAAAGATTCCCATATGCTGCATAAGTGTCTCAATCTTCAACTTGTCGGTTTTTCAAACCATTCATCACAACATGGAGACACCAAGACCGCTCCGCCCCTTAAAAAAAATACCACTGTTACAAAATACATATAACAGACTCTGATGCAAATGAACCATTCTCGTTATGGTCATTGATGCCTTCATACTTGTGAATTAGCACCAATTTTTTCAAAATTATTTCGTAAATATATATTACTCTTGCATATATTTTGAAGTCTCATATTATGGTTTATGTTTTTTTTCACATTGGATTTCTTTATAAACATTCTTCTTAGTCTTATTATTGCTGATTCATTTGTTATTTGTTATTTTTCTCATTTAATCTTTTTGACATTACTGGCCGTATATGTGAATACTAAAAAAATAATGTCATTTACATATATTTGTATTCTCAATTACAAGAGTGAGAGACATAGTCGTCCCATTGCTCGTCTGTTGTCCTTGGGTCGTCCGTGGTAGTCAATCCATTTTTTTTAATAAATTACAAGTTTCGAGACTGTCAATCTCTACTTAGGACTCCTACCCTCCCTCCCCCCAGTAAAATATTCAAAGAAATTTAATGTAAATCTGTAAAAATATCCTAATCGTTAGCGGCAATTTGAAATAATATATATTTTTTAATAAAATCAACACCCTATAAAGTATTGAGTTGTACCTATGTATGTGGAAGTACATTAAGATGTAAATCGAGGCTATTTGCAGGACCACTAAAGCGAGTTATAGATAATGCTACACATCCTGTGGGAAGTGACGTGGCAGGGATAAGGCAGCAGATATGGAAGAAAAGTTGGTCAAAGTAAAGTTTATTCAGGTTCTAGGACTAGGTACAGCAGTGTCCACGAAGAAGAAAATTTAAATTGGTAATATGCAACTAAGAGGAGAAGACCAGGAGTTTACACACATAAATCTACGTCTGTCGAATCACTTCGATGCTACGACGTATATTCTCAGTTTGTATTTGAAAACAGTAATATATCCACCAACCCAGATGGACCCATATACGGAAAAAACATAATTTATGTAAGTCTCATTTCTACGAAGGAAAGCAAGAAAAGAGGGAGGGAGGAAGAGGGTAAGGGAAGACGGGATCGAAGGAGCCTGGAGGGTAGGAGGGAAGAGCAGTGGGACGGGAGTGTGATGTACGTCTGGGAGAAGCGGAGTGAGAAAAAAAAATAGCTGTGAAAGAGTAGAGGAAAGATACTGATGAGAAAGATGCAGAGGCAGGAGCAGAACTATAGTGGAGAGAGAAACAGATAGAGAGATAGAGAAAGCGAGAGAGAGAATAAATAAAAGGAGAGCTATGTAAAATAAGACAACTAAAAATCGTAGAAAGAGAATCGTTTGGGAGAGAAACTTGAGAAAAACAAAAATAGAGAGACTGAGGCTGGTAGGCTGTCGTCATGTGAGACTGACAGAGGGAGGGAGGGTGAGCAGCGAGACCAAATGGAACATGTCCCATGTCATGTGGGAGGAAACAGAAGAGGGAAGAGATAACTGAAACAAAAGGGAGGGAAGAAATGACAGAAATAACCCAGGAGAAAAGAGAGGATGGGAGGGACAACCGAGAGGAAAGGAAAGTGGAATGGATGGAAGGAGTTGTAGTGGAAGGAGAGGGACAGGCCATGAGACTGTAAGGACTGACAGTTTGACCAGAGGGATGGGTGGCGAAGCTGAAAGGGCTGACAGTTTAACCAGAGTGATGGGTAGTGAGGATTGAAGGACTGACAGTTGAACCAGAGGAAGGGGACTTGAGAACCGAAGGACTGACAGTTGAGTGAAAGATAGTGGAGAAACAAAGATAAAACAAAAAAGGTGTCGAGATAAGAGACAGGAAACAAGGTTTATCAGCAGTGGAGACAAAAATTCTGAAGTATTTAAAATTTTTGCCAAAAAAATGGGAGGACAAAGTTGAAAAATGTACCGCGAAATGTTTTATTTAAAATTATTAAATAGAACAGCAGTGTGCGACTACCCTATTCAACATGTGATTTACATAATAGAAACAACAACTATGTAACAATGTTACTCTTCAACCCATTCTCGTATCACGAGGGATGAACGTTTAGATTTAAACGTTTGTGTTTTTTTCCTAGATCCCCATCAATGACGTATCGCGTCGATATTTTTATTTACATATTCGTAATTGAATATGTAATTTTATAGGCATAATTAACATTCATTTTAATTATGATCAGCATTAAATACTTGATTAATATTTGAGTAGTTATAATTTCATAAGCTCACTGAGACCATTATAACTCAACTATCAATTTCTTATCTACTGTAATTGTAGTGCTGATGTATATCTTATAACAGACTACTTTCTAGGTTTCTTGTGATAGTTATTGATTTGTGGACTCGGACGCTTTTTATGTCGTTTTCAAGGTTTCTTTCGTATGAATGAAGTAGACCCATGATACTCAATGCAAAGTTTTCAAGGAACGACTTGAGCTATAGTAAACTTTTGATCAAGGTGAAGGCAGAAGTCTGCAAGGTATGAAAACGATGACGCCTCGTTCGGTATCCGAAATCTATAAGTAAGTTGTTTTTATACTGATACCGTTGAAGATATTGGAAAGAAACATGTAAAACAGACGCACAAACTGAAAAAAAAAATCTTTAGAAGCAGGAAATAGGAACGTAAGTAAAAACTCTATGTAATAGACAACGTGGTTTTATACATGTTTTTTCTCAGATTACATAAAACATAAGTATGTAAGCACACACACACATGCACACACAAACCACGGAACGGGTAGGGTTTGAACACGTGGCGAGTGAGTTGTAAACACACAAAAAAAATATGAAAAAAAAGTTTCCCCGCTGATAACTTCACAATATCTTTTAATATTCACCTAAAGAAAGTTTTGGATTTGTATTTGGATATATAGGTGACAATTTGTGTGGATGAAGTCATTAAATATATACACTGACCCGTGCATACACTGTGTGGACACGGGGTAGTTTGCTAGTCCATGTTGCTTGTGCTGATCTCAAGATTATTTTGCTGTGCCTTTTATATGATTAATTAGGTATTAGACGTAGAATAATTATTTGTAACATGATTAACTTTAATGATAACCATGTTTGAGATGATGCTTCAGTTATGTTTATGACTTTCATTTCTGAAGTGTATTGTGAATACATTTGTAAAAGATATCTGTAATCAGTAAAGTTAAGTGTATATTACACTTTTTCTTTTAGTAAATCCCCAAACTCACGAAATCGTAATGACACGATTGAAAACAAACCATACCATGGGTGGGGCTAGAACCCGCGGTCAGAGAGTTATAAGTGGCTAGCGCGTTGGTCTGGAGTTTTATGATTCTCTGATCGCGGGTTCTATCCCCTCCCGTGGTATGGTTTAAATCCTCAGACTAGTGAATAGAGAAATATTCTGTTCAAAACTATGTTTATCTACAACAGGATCTGCTTTCCTGTGTGTGTGTGTGTGTGTGTGTGTGTGTGTGTGTGTGTGTGTGTGTGTGTGGGTGTGTGTGTGTGTGGGTGGGTGGGTTTTGGATGAGTGATTCCTACGTGTGTAAATGTTTTTCTTCTAACCTTTATACATATATATAAAGATAAATCAATTCAGTTTTTCTTTTTTCTGGCGTCACAACACCTGGGAATTATTAGTTGAAGGAGGAAAAATGTGTAAGATAGAACTAGGAGAATGGATTGATAGAAGAAAGGAAACATAGGAAAGAGGAAAGAAAAGAAGCGAATAAGGAATAGAGAAAGGAAAGATATTAGTGGAAAGAGGTACAGGGAGGGAGTGAAAGGAGAGAGGAAGGTACGAAAGAAGAGAGAATATAAGGGATGATAGAAATGAGGAACTTATAGAACGAGTGAATAAAGGAGGGGCTAAAGAATGGACATACTAAAAGATGGAGGGGGAGAAGGAGGGAGGGAAGGAGAAACAGATTAGAGCAGGGAGGACAAAGTCCAGCTCTACAAGCAGCATTAGGCAAGAAAGAAAGAGAGAGAGGGCCACAAACTGAAAAGATTTGTCCTAAG
>NC_091341.1:13030647-13033147 GCF_038502225.1 Cherax quadricarinatus
TATATATGTCGTGCCGAATATGTAAAACTGGTCAATTAGTAAGAACTCATTTAAAATTAAGTCCTTTTTAAAAATTTCTCTTATACGTTTAAAGATATATTTTTTTCATTAATGTTGATGTAAAAAATTATAATTTTGCACCAAAAGGAACTTAGAAAACTTACCTAACCTTATTATAACAAGAACAATTTATTTTAGCCTAACCCAACCAAATATATTTTAGATTTGTTTACAGTAATTTAATACTAAACAAACACAGTGAAATATATTTTTTTCGTTAGGTTCAGAATGATTTTGGCGAAATTATTGCATACACAAATTTTCACTTGTCCTATATGGCAAGATGAGCGTTGCTAGTTAAGCCAAGATCGCAAGTTCTGCCTATTCGGCACGACATATATATATATATATATATATATATATATATATATATATATATATATATATATATATCTTTGTATGCTTTAAACTCCAGCAGCTACTTCCTGTGTGTGTGTGTGTGTGTGTACTCACCTATTTGTACTCACCTATTTGTGGTTGCAGGGGCCTCTTCACCGGTTGCTACTTGGTCCTCTCTCTCCCTGCTCCATGAGCTTTATCAAACCTCGTCTTAAAACTATGTATGGTTCCTGCCTCCACTACGTCACTTTCTAGGCTATTCCACGGCCTGCCAACTCTATGACTGAAGAAATACTTCCTAATATCTCTCTGACTCATCTTAGTCTTCAACTTCCAATTGTGACCTCTTGTTTCTGTGTCCCCTCCCTGGAACATCCTGTCTTTGTCCACCTTGTCTATTCCGCGCAGTATTTTATATGTCGTTATCATGTCTCCCCTGACCCTCCTGTCCTCTAGTGTCGTCAGGCCGATTTCCCTTAACCTTTCTTCATATGACATTCCCCTTAGCTCTGGAACTAACCTTGTCGCAAACCTTTGCACTTTCTCTAGATTCTTGACGTGCTTTATCAAGTGCGGGTTCCAAACAGGTGCTGCATACTCCAGTATGGGCCTGACGTACACGGTGTCTTGAACTATTCCTTATTAAGGTATCGGAACGCTGTTCTCAGGTTTGCCAGGCGCCCATATGCTGCTGCAGTTACCTGGTTGATGTGTGCTTCCGGAGACATGCTCGGTGTTATACTCCAAGATCTTTCTCCTTGAGCGAGGTTTGCAGTCTTTGGCCACCTAGCCTATACTCTGTCTGCGGTCTTCTGTGCCCTTCCCCTATCTTCATGACTTTGCATTTGGCGGGATTAAATTCGAGAAGCCAGTTGCTGGACCAGGTGTCCAGTCTGTCCAGGTCTCTTTGAAGTCCTGTCCGGTCCTCATCTGATTTAATTCTCCTCATTAACTTCACATCGTCTGCGAACAGGGACACTTCTGAGTCTAACCCTTCCATCATGTCGTTCACATATGCCAAAAATAGCACTGGTCCTAGGACCGACCCCTGTGGGACCCCGCTCGTCACAGGTGCCCATTGTGATACATCATTACGTACTATGACTCGTTGTTGCCTCCCTGTAAGGTATTCTCTGATTCATTGCAGTGCCCTTCCTGTTATATGAGCCTGATCCTCTAGCTTCTGCACTAATCTCTTGTGAGGAACAGTGTGTGTGTGTGTGTACTCACCTAGTTGTACTCACCTAGTTGAGGTTGCGGGGGTCGAGTCCGAGCTCCTGGCCCCGCCTCTTCACTGATCGCTACTAGGTCACTCTCCCTGAGCCGTGAGCTTTATCATACCTCTGCTTAAAGCTATGTATGGATCCTGCCTCCACTACATCGCTTCCCAAACTATTCCACTTACTGACTACTCTGTGGCTGAAGAAATACTTCCTAACATCCCTGTGATTCATCTGTGTCTTCAACTTCCAACTGTGTCCCCTTGTTACTGTGTCCAATCTCTGGAACATCCTGTCTTTGTCCACCTTGTCAATTCCTCTCAGTATTTTGTATGTCGTTATGTCCCCCCTATCTCTCCTGTCCTCCAGTGTCGTCAGGTTGATTTCCCTTAACCTCTCCTCGTAGGACATAACTCTTAGCTCTGGGACTAGTCTTGTTGCAAACCTTTGCACTTTCTCTAGTTTCTTTACGTGCTTGGCTAGGTGTGGGTTCCAAACTGGTGCCGCATACTCCAATATGGGCCTAACGTACACGGTGTACAGGGTCCTGAACGATTCCTAATTAAGATGTCGGAATGCTGTTCTGAGGTTTGCTAGGCGCCTATATGCTGCAGCAGTTATTTGGTTGATGTGCGCTTCAGGAGATGTGCCTGGTGTTATACTCACCCCAAGAACTTTTTCCTTGAGTGAGGTTTGTAGTCTCTGGCCCCCTAGACTGTACTCCGTCTGCGGTCTTCTTTGCCCTTCCCCAATCTTCATGACTTTGCACTTGGTGGGATTGAACTCCAGGAGCCAATTGCTGGACCAGGTGTGTGTGTATGTGTGTGTATGTGTGTGTGTGTCTGTGTGTACTCGCCTAATTGTGGTTGCAGGGGTCGAGA
>NC_091341.1:13038147-13115647 GCF_038502225.1 Cherax quadricarinatus
GTCGGTTACTAGGCACATGGAGTGGTGGAGGCTCCATCCTCCTTCCGTTAACTGGCCCGTTTTATGATCAATCAGGCTGCTGGTAACCGCCCCATATCTGGGATGATTACTGGAAGGAGCACAGAGATGGGAAATGATTCAGTGATCCTGCTTAATGTTGACGAGCCTCGATATTACGCCCTTGAAGTGTTTTGACGCAGATCAAGAAGCGTTCATGATGAGTTTCCTAGGACGTAGATTGCCACACTTCTGTTGATCATCTCAAACAGTTTCAAGGAAGAGGCAGATTGAGAAAGGGGAAAAAAAGAAGAAAGATGTAGTTGAGGTGGTTGTGTTGGTAGTGGTAGCATTAGCAATAGTAAGAGTGGTAGTATCCCTAGTAGAAGTTACATAATATTTGTAGAATAGCAAATGTAGTCGTGGTAATAGTTGTAGTTATAGAAGTTATAGTAGTAGCAGTAAGAGCAATATTAATTGTTGTAGTAGTAGTAATAGAGATAGAAAAAGTAGTAAGAGTAGAAAATCCTCTTGGTATAATATTCATTAGACTCCATAGATGACTTTGAGACAGATGTTGTTCTCATTATTGATGTTATAACACAAACACGTTGATGAATGAGATATTTGTGCAACACTTGGGTAGCTTTACTGATACCAGAGACTTGCACATATATCTTATCCATGAACTAATCATACGTTGTTCAACTATGAATGTGATATATATATATATATATATATATATATATATATATATATATATATATATATATATATATATTATATATGTGTGTGTGTGTGTGTGTGCAAAGCAACCACTGTGAAAGAATAGAGAAATTCCAAGCGCTTTCGTGACTACTCACATTATCAAGGAACAATAAAAGTAATGCATCAAAGGAAGGCATATAAAGGGTCTAGACCACACCTCACTATCACATCCCACAACAAAGCAACACCTGACGCGCGACTCATAAGAAAGAGAACACTGCGGCAGGCCCGCTGGCCCAACTAGACAGGTCCTTCACACAACCCACCAACAAACTATTCTACCCAAGAATTAAGAATCTTAAAATTTATTATTTGTCCAATGTATTATTAAATTCTTCCCAAATTCTATTAATGAGTTAAACATATTGCATTACTTAATGTTTTGCATATTCTGAAATCACCTGTTTACTGTGATCTTATTGCATATATATATATATATATATATATATATATATATATATATATATATATATATATATATATATATATATATATATATATATATATATCGGTGATACACACGTAACAACATGTACCGTATATGCCACCTTTATATCAACAATGTATCTCTTAAATCTTCTGTGCCATATTATGTAATAAAATATTCCTATTGGTAAAAAAAAATAGTTTAAAAGATGGGGTGGTAGGGGAAGTGGAATATTCAAATGGCTTCAGGAAGAAATCCAAATATTCTTCCTTGAAGCCTTTTTATCCACTTCTCCGAGGCTATGGGTCCCACTATATATATATATATATATATATATATATATATATATATATATATATATATATATATATATATATATATAGAGAGAGAGAGAGAGAGAGAGAGAGAGAGAGAGAGAGAGAGAGAGACTGTAACAAGCATCCACATGCTCAGATAAAATCAATAGTATATATTTACATTAATATTAGACATAATGGAAGGTATAGTTACATATTCATGCTGCTCCTCCAATTACGGGACGTAACGGTAATATCAGTATAGGCCAACAAAAACATTTTTTTTCCACACAATAAAATTAATGCAGACAGTGATTTAAAACAGGTATGCCGGAAAAAATATATAGGACATAGGTCCCTTCGTTTCATATTGAAAAACGCAGCTCACTGAACCGAGACATTAAAACAATATATCAATTATTCCAACATTTACTCTACAAACACGAGCACAAAGAGGCGTCCACTAAAACATATTACAAACAAACTATCACTGGTAAAATAACGGCATATAAAAAATAAAAGAGTACTAAAACAACAAATATTTTTCGTTATGGGCGTGTTTTTAATCAACATTAAAGCCACATTAATATGAAGAACTCTTATGGTGGGCAGAGCCGCGTTAATACAATACTTTTAATAAGTGATGAAACCTGCGTGTGCGTGCACTTACGTATGTGTGTGTGTGTGTGTGTATATATATATATATATATATATATATATATATATATATATATATATATATATATATATATATATATATATATATATATATATATATATAGGATGGGGTCCACCTCTGGTGGAAATTGTGGGACCCATAGCCTCGGAGAAATGGATAAAAAGACTTCAGGGAAGAATATTTAATTTCTTCCTGAAGCCATTTCAATATTCCACTTCCCCTACCACCCCATCTTTTCATATATTGTTTTTTTACCAATAGGAATATTTTATTACATAATATATTATATAATATATTACACAATATATTTATTACATAATATATATATATATATATATATATATATATATATATATATATATATATATATATATATATATATATATATATATATCCATTCATACACGTAAATGAAGTTCACCTCTGAAACATATTTTGCTAGGTAATATGGCACAAAAGATTAACGAGGTATATTAATAGTGCACAGATGTGTTTGTCAAATACATTTCATATGCCCAAGAAACAAAAGGCATTACCTCTCTGAACTGCAACACTGTGACGCTGAAACAAAAAACTAAATGCACTGGGGTCCTTAGTTACCCTATGAGTTCTTTGCCTAATTCTTTCAGGCTCTTGGATGCGCTCTGTCTCCATTGGGAATGAGTATGTAATGATAAGCTGGTTCACTGTATTTTTAAATGGAGAGCATTAGAAAAGCCATACAAAATCATTTTTGAGCTATGCGTAAGATAATCCAAGAAGTTTGAGAAGTTAAGAGAGAAGGAATGCATTGTTCAATAGATTACTATACGGTATGGAGTTGCAGAATATATCGAGTCCATGAGTGGGGTTTTCATGACCATATCTATGCAACTTCTCTTACGGATAAAATGAAAATATATTCCAGTGTGTTTACTGTGGGTCACACCCTGGGGATGGTAGTATTCCTTAGGGCTGGTCTTGAAAAGCGGCTGAAGCAATATAACAATTCTTAGCTTGTAAATACAACGATGTGAACAAAGTGTTTTCATTTTTATTATACTTAAGATTAGGCTGGAATTTTGCAGGTATTTATCCCTTCTTTGGAATTAAAACTAATGTGGAAATTAAGTATAGTTCATATCACTAGTTCTGAGTTATCTAATATACAACATCTTAAAATCCTAAGACTCGTTGTACGTCATTACTCCCTGTTATTCATTATTACCACCGAACAGTGCTTGACATACGTCATTACTACTCAACGATGCCTCGTTACACGTCATTACCATCCCAGCGATGCTTCAATACACTTTATTACCACCATTCGATATTTACGACAGCAACTAGACCAGAAGAATAAACATGAGATTATCTCGAATGTTTTTGCCTTCCGCCGTGTGTTGATGGACGACTTCGATTTCCACTAGTTACAGACAGAGTGAATAAATTACCTTTGTTTGGATAGGTTGGTACAGAGGTTAAACAAATACCAGAGAACATATATTCGAATATTCGCCCTCCCCCAAAAAAGTCATTCATGGATAATCTATTATAGTTTTTATCCCTTAGTGATACATTTCCAGCACTGAAAAGGGATATCCGAAAACGGAAGAGCTTTGACGCTTTGAAAAAGCCCAGATTCCAAAAGTCATGACGGCTCGAGCAGCCGTCACGACCCTTGAACACTACCAACAAAAACAACAGCAATTACAGCAACAAGAACAACAGCAACAACGACGATTACAATCGACAACAACAATAACAGCGATACCCGTACAAAACAGTGATGCACATAGGGGTCAAGTAACACTTAATCCAGTGATACCCAATACAATCTTCAGCCATCTCCTTCATGTCTCCACGTGAACTCGTTTTTGCTATACATTTATCAGATACAACATAAACATGCCAGCTTTCTTTCGTCCCGAACTCAGTTAAGGATTAAAGTGAGAAAGACACTATAGAGTGAAACCTTCATTACAACGTTTCGTCCTAGAGTCGACTTTATCAAGCATCAAGTTTTTACTGCAAACACAGTGTCTGTCTGACTCGACTCACGAAATCGAAATGACACGATTGCAAACAAACCATACCACGGGCGGGGTTATAACCCGCGATCAGAGAGTCATAAAACTCCAGACCGACGCTTTAGGCACTGTCTGCTGGCTTACTCCATAGTTCAGCCTGCTATCATTTGCTCAGTTCGCAAGTAGTCCACAAACGGAGAATGAAAGATAGGTCAATCATTAAATTTTCATTTCCAATTTGCGTTGTGAATTGCTGCATATTTCTTGCAAGTCGCTGTGTTGCAGATTGAACATGTGCGAAACAAAACCACACTTTGAATTATTGTTTTCAATATAATTCATTTCAAAGTTAAGGAAAGTAGATGTCCTCTATACTATATAATGAATAATATATAATATTCAATTGTAAATTTCGGAAATATCATAATATGTCATGTGCTTCATTGGTTGAATGCAAACTGACACATTGGTTTGTGGTTTGGTTGGTTGATTTAGTGATTATTTGACTTTCATGACCACTTAATATGTTGGTTAATTTTTGTTGAGGATTAACTGACGTTTTTTACATGTTTTTGTGGCTATGTCGTGGACTGGTTCATTTGTTCTTGGCTCGTGGGCTGACTGGTAGCATCCGACCTTTCTTCAAACTTTCTTCTCTCCTCCCCTTTCTTTCTCTACTTCCTACTTCCTGCCCTCTCACCTCCCTTTCTGAGTTTAATCTCCAAAATAGACTGGAGGTCGCCACTACCTCAGGGAGAGCCACAAGTCTCGCAGCGTCAAGAGCACCAGTTTCAAAGGAAATTTCAGAAGCCTTCATTAGGGCGTTTTCTTGGGTGACGCTAGATGAAGTCCCTCAGAGAGAAGGTGAGAGACAGTGATGAGAAGGACAAGAAATTCTTTCACAAATAGACAGCAGAAAGCTGAATAAAAGAGTGGAAAGATGTAGAACAAAAAGTGAGTAGAGTGCTAAAAAAGTTACGAAAATGATAGATGTAGAGAAGGAAAAATTAAATCACTAAAGACCGCCTCCAAGTTGCCATAAATTGATAAATGGTACTTGAAATAACACAGGAGGAAGAGGGACTGAAAACCACCTCTTCAATCACTTGAGAACCACATTAAAAAGATTTCACAAATCATTAATTTCTTGTGGAAACGTTAAAGCAGAAATAGTCTTGTAGTGTCTGGGAAATGGGAGGGAAGTAATCGTGTTTGATACGAGGAAGGGGGGTTACCTTCAGTTCCTTCGATCTAGAAGCCACAAGCATCAAGGCAGTGCCTTGATCCTTGTGGCTTCCTGTGCCTTGATGCTTGTGGCAGTGCCAGTAAGACTGGCTTTGCAAACCCCTTACGATGGATACCTAGTGCTTAACAAGGCTTGTTGCAAGAGGCAAATGACCATTGACACCATAATTCACGCCCACGCAATATACTTACTGTACACCACAACAAATACTAAAGCAACAGTAAGGGATATATGCAAGTCGTATTATAATCAAACAGAAAAACACTACTGTACGTATACTGCAAACATTTAGCGCTTAATTTTGATTATAATACCGCAAACGCCATATAGGAAATAGCCAAAACTGTGACAATAAGGGTAAAAATGGATATGGGAGACATTGGCTTTAAATCAAAGTTGGGAATCTCCAGCTCCACTACTAAAATCCAATCTGTTTCTCGCAATGTTGTATGACTCTTGTGGGTTTAGCGCTTAGTTTTAATAATAAATCAGGCAATAAGTTTTGACAATAGAAATTAGGCAATAAAAATACCAAGCAGTGTTAGTATTAGAAATTATGTTTTATTTAGACCTTAATCCTATGTACATGTTGCGCACAAGACGACATCTACAAAACACAAGTTGCAGTATTGGTCTTTGTGGGATAGTGCTGACTAATCTGGAGCTCCGCTCATTGTTCCAGTGGTGATCCTTGTGGAATCCCACTTATCGGTATCAGAATTTGTCCTTGCTGGATCCCACTTATTAGTCCAAGTACTAGCTCTTGTATATCCGCACTCGTCGGTCACTTTGCTGGCACTTGTGGCACATCACTAATCAGTTCTAGTGAGGGCTCCCATTTATCACGTCTGCTGACCCTTAAACATGAGGAATTAAGAATCCTCTCCGACCATCACTCTCTGTCTTCTTTCACCTTAGATATGCAGTGAATCATTGCAGTGCCTTCCTCATCATTCATCAGTTCCTACACCTCTTGTTTATGGATCTGTCTGGTGAGGTATTTAATGTCTCACGTTACAGGAATATGTTTCAATCACTGTTTTAGCTCTCTAGTAGAACTCCGAATAGCTCGCATTTGTGTGTGTGTGTGTGTGTGTGTGTGTGTGTGTGTGTGTGTGTGTGTGTGTGTACTCACCTAATTGTGGTTGCAGGGGTCGAGACTCAGCTCCTGGCTCTGCCTCTTCACTGATCGCTACTGGGTCCTCTCTCTCTCTGCTTCCTGAGCTTTGTCATACCTCTTCTTAAAACTATGTATGGTTCCTGCCTCCACTACTTCACTTGCTAGGCTATTCCACTTGCTGACAACTCTATGACTGAAGAAATACTTCCTAACGTCCCTGTGACTCGTCTGAGTCTTCAGCTTCCAGTTGTGACCCCTTGTCCCTGTGTCCCCTCTCTGGAACATCCTATCTCTGTGTACTCACCTATTTGTACTCACCTATTTGTGGTTGCAGGGGTCGAGTCATAGCTCCTGGACCCGCCTCTTCAATGATTGCTACTAGGTCCTCTCTCTACCTGCTCCATGAGCTCTATCATACTTCGCCTTAAAACTATGTATGGTTCCCGCCTCCACTACTTCACTTTCTAGGCTATTCCACGGCTTGACTACTCTATGACTGAAGAAATACTTCCTAACATCCCTTTGATTCATCTGAGTCTTCAACTTCCAATTGTGACCTCTTGTGTCTGTGTCCCATCTCTGGAACATCCCGTCTTTGTCCACCTCGTCTATTCCGCGCAGTATTTTATATGTTATCATGTCTCCCCTGACCCTCCTGGCCTCCAGTGTCGTCAGGCCGATTTCCCTCAACCTTTCTTCGTAGGACAATCCCCGTAGCTCTGGGACTAGTCTTGTTGCAAACCTTTGCACTTTCTCTAATTTCTTGACGTGCTTGACTAGGTGTGGATTCCAAACTGGTGCTGCATACTCCAGTATGGGCCTGACGGAAATGGTATACAGAGTCTTGAACGAATCCTTGCTGAGGTATCGGAACGCTATCCGTAGGTTTGCCAGGCGCCCGTATGCTGCAGCAGTTATCTGATTGATGTGCGCCTCGGGAGATATGCTCGGTGTTATACTCACCTCCAGATCTTTTTCCTTGAGTGAGGTTTGCAGACTTTGGCCATCTAAACTATATTGTGTCTGCGGTCTTCTTTGCCCTTCACCAATCTTCATGACTTTGCATTTGTCAGGGTTAAACTCAAGGAGCCAGTTGCTGGACCAGGCTTGTAGCCTGTCCAGGTCTCTTTGTAGTCCTGCCTGATCCTCATCCGATTTTATTCTTCTCATTAACTTCACATCGTCCGCAAACAAGGACACTTCTGAGTCTATCCCTTCCGTTATGTCATTCACATATACCAAGAACAGCACAGGTCCTAGGACTGACCCCTGTGGAACCCCGCTTGTCACAGGCGCCCACTCTGATACCTCGTCACGTACCATGATTCGTTGTTGCCTCCCTGTCAGGTATTCTCTGATCCATTGCAGTGCCTTTCCTGTTATGTGTGCCTGATCCTCTAGCTTTTGCAGTAGCCTCTTGTGAGGAACTGTGTCGAAGGCCTTCTTGCAGTCCACAAAAATGCAGTCGATCCACCCCTCTCTCTCTTGTCTTACTTCTGTCACCTTGTCATAAAACTCTAGTAGGTTTGTGACACAGGATTTTCCCTCCCTGAAACCATGCTGGTTGTCAATTATACACTTGTTTCTTTCCAGGTGCTCCACCACTCTCCTCCTGATGATCTTCTCCATGACCTTGCATACTATACACGTTAGTGATACAGGTCTGTAGTTTAGTGCCTCATGTCTGTCTCCCTTTGTAAAATTGGGACTACATTTGCCATCTTCCATACCTCGGGGAGTTGCCCAGTTTCAAATGATGTGTTGAAGTTCTTTGTTAACGGTACACACAATATCTCTGCTCCCTCTTTAAGGACCCACGGAGAGATGTTGTCTGGTCCCACCGCCTTTGAGGTGTCAAGTTCGCATAGCTGCTTCTTCACCTCCTCCTTGGTTATATGTACCTCATCCAGCACTTGCTGGTGCATCCCCCTGCTCTGATTTCCTGGAGTCCTACTGGTTTCTACTGATAAAACTTCTTTAAATCTTGTGTTGAGCTCCTGACATACCTCCCGGTCGTTTCTTGTGAATTCCCCATCACCCTTCCTCAGTCTGATTACCTGGTCCTTTACTTTTGTTTTCCTCCTTATGTGGCTGTACTACAGCTTCGGGTCAGTCTTGACTTTCGATGCTATGTCATTTTCGTATTGCCGCTGAGCCTCCCTTCTTATCTGTGCATATTCGTTTCTGGCTCTTCGGCTAATCTCTCTATTTTCCTGAGTTCTCTGTCGTCTGTACCTTTTCCATTCTCTAGTACACCTAGTTTTTGCCTCCCTACACCTTTGGGTGAACCAAGGACTCGTTCTGTTCTTCCCATTATTTGTTTCCCTTGGGAACAAACCTCTCCTCTGCCTCCTTGCATTTTGTTGCCACATAGTCCATCATTTCTTGTACTGGTTTTCCTGTCAGTTCCCTCTCCCACTGAATGTCTTGAAAGAAGTTCCTCAAGCCTGAGTAGTTCCCCCTTTTGTAGTTTGGTTTTTCCCACCCTATTCCTGCTGCTCTCTCCACTTGGAGCTCAACTATGTAGTCGAAGCACAGAACCACATGATCACTAGCTCCCAGGGGCCTTTCATACATGATATCCTCGATGTCAGAACTGCTCAAGGTGAATACAAGGTCCAGTCTTGCTGGTTCATCCTCTCCTCTCTCTCTGGTAGTGTCTCTAACATGTTGATGCATGAGGTTTTCCAGTACAACATCCATCATCTTGGCTCTCCATGTTTCGGGACCCCCATGGGGCTCCATGTTTTCCCAGTCAATCTCCTTGTGATTGAAATCACCCATAACTAGTAACTTTGCTCCCCCCATGTGTGCTCTCCTGGCCACCTCGGCTAGTGTGTCAACCATTGCTCTGTTGCTCTCATCGTATTCTTCTCTTGGCCTCCTGCAGTTCTGTGGTGGATTGTACAATACTGCAATTATCACCTTATGTTCCTCAGACTGGATTGTTCCTACTAAGTAGTCCCTTTAGCCCGTGCCATCAATTCCTTCCATTTTCTCAAAACCCCACTGGATTTTAATGAGCAGTGCAACTCCTCCTCCCCCTCTCCTCCCTCTGTCTTTCCTGAGGATTTGATATCCGGATGGAAAGATTGAATCTCTTATTATTCTGGTGAGTTTTGTTTCTGTGAGTGCTATTATGTCTGGGGATGTCTCCTTGATTCTTTCGTGCCACTCCTCATACTTATTTGTTATTCCATCTGCATTTGTATACCACACCTTCAACTTCTTTTCTAAGATTGTGGTCTGGGAGGTGTATTGGGGTTGGGGAAGTGGGAGACCTGATAAGGAACTATGGGTGGTTGCTGTGGGGGTGGAGTTTGTAATGCAGTGGGTGGGGGCATTGGATGTGGCATGGGTGTTTTGGTTTAGAGTGTTTGGTTGCACTGGGGTTGACCTGGTTGGGAGGCTTCTATAGGAAGTTGTGAGGGAGGCTGTATTTGATCTTGCTGTGTCTCGGATCTCCTGTCTGTCTTCTCCATCCCCTCTCTTTCCTCCTTTCGCCTTTGTACCATCTCTCTCTGTTTCTGCCTTTCTGCTTGTGTTCTGTCGCGGTCGAGATACACCTTCCTGTATGCCGGCATGTCCCTTAATCCTGCTTTCTCCTGCATGATCCTGTTCCGAGTCGATTCTGCCTTGAAGGTCACTTTCACTGGCCGGGTTCTTTCTTTTACAAACCCCCCTATTCTCCGAAAATTTTCCAGCTGGGTCATGTCATCTACTCCTATTGCTTTCATGATGCTTTCAATTGCTTTTTTTTCCCTTGTTTTCTTGCTTCTTATGTTTCCCCTTCAACTTCCTGTAGTCCATACACAAAGACTGACCTCACCCTTTCATTCTCCCACTGCATATCTCTGTGTATCCCCTCATTCAATTTGATTTCCTCCATTGCAGCTTTCCTTTCTTCAGTTTCACTAGCTAATGTACTTGGGCTCAGTGGCCTGTCATTTTCCCTTCTCGGCTTTCCCTGGGCTCTGCTGTGGTCTGTTAGGGCCTCCACATATAGCTTAGCTCTTTCATTTACTACAGTCTCCACTGATTGAGCTTCTACGTGCAGTTTTGCTCCTTCTTTCCCTACAGTCCCCTTATTTGTGGCTGAGGTAGCAGTCTCTGTTGTCAATCCCAAAATGTTTAGTTCTTTAGGCTGTTTCAGATTTTTCAGTTCCTCTTCTAAACTCCGTATCCTAGCCTCTGCTGCTTTGACTTGCACCTCCCACTTCCTGCTTTCCATGTCTATCCTCTCTTCCATTCTCATGTTAAGTTCTTCTAGTTTCTTTTCCCATTCATGTTCCCTTTTTGTGAGCTCTGCTGCAAAATCTTCCTTTGCAGTTTCCTCCTCCTGTCCCTTGGTTTTTCTTGTTGCTCTCTGGCAACCCATTTTTGTTTTATCCTGATTGCCTCAGAGTGGGAAACCTATGTAATTCTGTATGTTAGGTTAGTATTGTGTATGTCAGAGTGTGGGGGGGGAGGTAGTGGAGGAACTGTGGGTATGTGGGAGAGTAGTGGGGAGGGGGAGTGGGAAGAAGGGAGAAGTAAGTGGGTGAGTGGGAGAGGGAGAGGGGGAAGGAGGGAGAGGTGGGGAGGGGGAGGGTGAAAGAGGGAGGGGAGGGATCAAGTGAAGGAGTGAGATGTCGGTGGGGGAGGGGGGAGTGTATGTGTGAGTCTGGCAATGTGTGTGTGCGTGTGTGTGTGTGTGTGTGTGTGTGTGTGTGTGTGTGTGTGTGTGTGTGTGTGTGTGTGTGTGTGTGTGTATGTGTGTGTGTGTGTATGTATGTGTATGTGTGTGTGTGTGTATGTGTGTGTGTATGTGTGTGTGTATATGTGTGTGTGTATGTGTGTGTGTATGTGTGTGTGTATGTGTGTATGGGGGAGGTATGTGGGGAGATACTGTTAATACATACCAGTAATTCTGGGTTATAAAAAGCGATAATTGCTACTAGGGTCTAAAGCTTCAATAAGTGTCTGCCCTTGTGTGTGTGTGTTAGGGAGGGATGGTTATGGGGGGGTAGATCCGTTATACCTCACTGTTCTGTCTTTCCTAGAAATGCTACACTCTTCGCTTATTGTCCTTTCTGGATTTAAGTATCAATTATTGCTGTTATTATCCTATTCCTTGTTCACGTTTAGAGAGGACTTCCTAGCTTCCTAAGTATTCTTACTACTAATAACTACTGTAATAGCTTGCAGGAGTGAGTGACCAATATCTAACAGTGATGCAAGGCCAAGCCAAGCCTGCGACATGCAAACCAAATGTGTGTGTGTATGTGTGTGTGTGTGTACTCACCTAATTGCAGTTGCAGGGGTAGAGTCATAACACATGGCCCTGTCTCTTCACTGGTCGCTACTAGGTCCACTCTCCCTGCTCCATGAGCGTTATCATACCTCTTTTGAAAGCTATGTATTGATCCTGCCTCCCCTACATCACTCTCCGGATTATTCAATTTCCTAACAACTCTATGGCTGAAGAAATACTTCCTAACATCCCTGTGACTTATTTGAGGTCTCAACTTTTTTTTTTTTGACCCCTTGTTGCTGCGTCACATCTCTGAAACATGCTGTACATATCCACCCTGTCAAATCCTCTCAGTATTTTATATTATCATATCCCCCCTATCCCTCCTGTCTTCCAGCGTTGTCAGGTTGTGTTCCCTTAACCTCTCGTAGGACAAGCCCCTCAGTTCCGGGACTAGTCTTGTTGCAAACCTTTGCACTTTCTCTAATTTCTTGACTTGTTTGACCAGGTGTGGGTTCCATTCTGGTGCTGTATACACCAATATGGGTCTGACGTACACGGTGTATGGTGTCGTGACTCCTTAGATGTCGAAACGATATTCTCAGGTTTGCCAGGCACCCCTATGCTGCATGTTGTGTGTGTGTGTGTGTGTGTGTGTGTGTGTGTGTGTGTGTGTGTGTGTGTGTGTGTGTGTGTGTGCGTGCGTGCGTGTGTGCGCACAACTATAAAAATATCTTCCAAACAATGTTCTCATAAAATAAAATTGTTAAACCGATATATCAAAATCAATGTTTTGAAATTCATTGCCGAAGGATCTACGCATTCGGACTGACGATATCAATAAAAGAATTCCATTACTAGCGTACAACCGAATGTCATCGGATAATCGTAACAGACATTCAGTGACAGGTTCACCAAATCAGATTTGGGTTCTATTCAGTAAAATTAGAATACAGAAAATAAGGTATATTGCTGTATTCTGCTAAAAAGTAGTTACCTCGTCGTTAAGTATTCCTAATAACAGAAGATAAATAATAAGTATAAGTAAATAAGACGAATTACTAGTTTGTTTTTGTGCATGCTGAAGTTTAATGAGGCAATGGTTATCAGGAGTTTCATACAATCCCTGACTCTTAGTAACCTCTGCTGACGTTCTACGCGGTGTCAGCCAAGGTAACTGAATGCTTTCTCTCCTGACGTTTAAATAAGTAGCAGTCATCAGAATTTTCAAACAGCCGCTCTAAGCTTCCTCTGCTGACGTTAAACGAAGCAACAGTCATCACTGGCTTCATACAGTCATCACTGGCTTCATACAGTCATCACTGGCTTCATACAGTCATCACTGGCTTCATACAGTCATCACTGGCTTCATACAGTCATCACTGGCTTCATACAGTCATCGCTGGCTTCATACAGTCATCACTGGCTTCATACAGTCATCACTGGCTTCATACAGTCATCACTGGCTTCATACAGTCATCACTGGCTTCATACTGTCATCACTGGCTTCATACAGTCATCACTGGCTTCATACAGTCATCACTGGCTTCATACAGTCATCACTGGCTTCATACAGTCATCACTGGCTTCATACAGTCATCACTGGTTTCATACAGTCATCACTGGCTTCATACAGTCATCACTGGCTTCATACAGTCATCACTGGCTTCATACAGTCATCACTGGCTTCATTCAGTCATCACTGGCTTCATACAGTCATCACTGGCTTCATACAGTCATCACTGGCTTCATACAGTCATCACTGGCTTCATACAGTCATCACTGGCTTCATACAGTCATCACTGGCTTCATACATATGCTGTATGTTTGCTATGAGAAAACCCCTAAACAATGGAGGAATATAAACAGTGTTTTTTAGGTAGGTCTATGAACAGTAATTTCAAAAAGATTTTCTTCACATTTGAAAAGCGTTCTTTACTGTTTTCAAAAATATCCTTCAGTATTTTATAAAATATCCTTCACTATTTTATAAAATATCCTTCAGTATTTTATAAAATATCCTTCAGTATTTTATAAAATATCCTTCAGTATTTTATAAAATATCCTTCAGTATTTTATAAAATATCCTTCAGTATTTTATAAAATATCCTTCAGTATTTTATAAAATATCCTTCAGTATTTTATAAAATATCCTTCAGTATTTTATAAAATATCCTTCACTATTTTATAAAATATCCTTCACTATTTTATAAAATATCCTTCACTATTTTATAAAATATCCTTCACTATTTTATAAAATATCCTTCACTATTTTATAAAATATCCTTTACTATTTTCAAAATTATCCTTTACTATTTTCAAGAATATTCTTTATTTTCAAAAACATCCTTTACTTTAAATTTTCAAAAATATCCCTTTCTATTTATTTCTATTTATTTTTCAGAAATATCCCTTATTTTCAAAAACATCCTTTACTGTTTTCAGAAATATCCTTTACCAAAATCAAAACATTTACTCAATGGCAAACGTACCCAGAACATGGCAGGATTAAAATGAACCTTACTGACCTTAATCATGGCACTGTCCACTCCTGCTGACGCTCAATAGAAAATAATAGGACGAGTTTCCAGATTACACCTGCTGTCTGTGTTCACCCATCAGTAAAATGGGAATCTGGGTGTTAGTCGACTGGTGTGGGTCGCATCCTGAGACATAAATTGACCTAATTTGCCCAAAATGCTCTACATAACAAGCGGCTTTCTATATAGTAGTATGTCATTGATGTCAGCTAGGCCTGTGTACCTTGTACATGTACTTGTGGTAAATAAAGATATTATTATTATTATTATTATTATTATTATTATTATTATTATTATTATTCTTTCAACAAACCGGCCGTATCCCACCGAGGGAGGGTGGCCCAAAAAGAAAAACAAAAGTTTCTCTTTTTAAATTTAGTAATTTATACAGGAGAAGAGATTACTAGCCCCTTGCTCCCAGCATTTTAGTCGCCTCTTACAACACGCATGGCTTACGGAGGAAGAATTCTGTTCCACTTCCCCATGGAGATAAGAGGAAATAAACAAGAACAAGAACTAGAAAGAAAATTGCAGAAAACCCAGAGGGTTGTGTGTATATATATGCTTGTACATGTGTAGTGTGACCTAAGTGTAAGCAGAAGTAGCAAGACGTACCTGAAATCTTGCATGTTTATGAGACAGAAAAAAGGACACCAGCAATCCTACCATCATGTAAAACAATTACAGGCCTTCGTTTTACACTCATTTGGCAGGATGGTAGTACCTCCCTGGGCGGTTGCTGTCTACCAACCTACTACCTACATTATTATTATTATTATTATTATTATTAAGGCTCTCCTGTGCTGACGTTTAGTTGCGCAGCGATCACCAAAAGCTTCACACAGCTCCGTAACACTTTATAAAGTTCTGCAACACTTCGGTGAGGTGGCAGTCATCAAAGCCTTCACGCAGTCGCTCTAAGCTCCCTTTGCCGACGTTCAACGAGGCAGCATTCATTATTGGCTTCACACAACCGCTGTCTGCTCCCTCTGCCGACCTTCAACGGGGCAGTGATCATCAAAGGCTTCACACATGCTGTCCGGTCCCTCTGTAACTGAATACATTTGCCTTTTAATTCCGGTAAATTAATATTTGATGGCGCTCATTCGGTCACGCGGAAGCTCTCTTTTGAGGTATTTACACTAGCTGATAATGTTATACAAGAGTTATCAGCTCTAACATGAAGACTGAATATATCTCAACATGAAGAGTGAGCAGTTCTTACGTGAGTGAGCAAGTCTTAATATGACCAGTAAAAAAATCTTAACACGGAGGATAAAATTCTTAACATGAACAAAACTAACATGCAGAGTGAACAAGATGAACAAACTAACATGCAGAGTGAACAAAATGAACAAACTAAATTGCAGAATGAACAAGATGAACAAACTAACATAGAGAGTGAGCAACTCTCATATTATTGTCCAGTTCTATAATATAAAGATCGTACACTTCTACACGCTGAACATAGGAAAGGCGTTCCAAAAAAATAATAAACTTGGCGTTATAAACTAAAAAAAAATAACTGGGTGTTCTCTTATCTGGTTGCAGCAGAGATGCAGTCAACCTGCATTTCTATACCACACTTGATGACCTAATTAAGTTTCTTTCTATAAATTTTAGAAATACTCTAAGTTCATTTAAGATTTTTTCTAGGAATATTAAAATCATTCTAAATTAATTAATAAATTAATAGCGGTTTTAGAGATTGTCTTAACGTATACATATATATATACATATATATATATATATATATATATATATATATATATATATATATATATATATATATATATATATATATATATATATGCAATAAGATCAGAGTAAACAGGTGATATCACAAAACCCAGAACAACCACTGTGAAAAAAAAGTGAAATTCCAAGTGGTTTCGTGACTTCTCACATTACCAAGGAAACAATAACCCGCACATAGAAGAGGGGAGCCTTTTTTTGTTATTATCAAGGAACTATAAAAATAAAACATCAACAGGAAGGCATTTAAGGCCAAGACTACACCTCACAGTCACGTCACAACGCCCGATTCTGTGAAACACAACTGACACTCTACCCAAACATTAAAACTTTTTACTTGTCTAATGTATCATTAAAATCTTCCCAAATTTTATTAATTATAAATGAATCCAATTTATATAAACCAAAAGAAATATTCATATCATTTTCAAAACTGCTTTTTATGAAACATGATTCTATTATATTTCTGTCGACTATGGACTTGCTTACCTGGAGTTTACCCGGAGAGGGTTTCGGGGGTCAACGCCCCCGTGGCCCGGTCTGAGATCAGGCCTCATGGTGGATCAGGGTCTGATCAACCAGGCTGTTACTGCTGGCTGCACACAAGCTGACGTACGAATCACAGCCCGGTTTGTCAGGTACTGACTTTAGGTGCCTGTTCAGTGCCTTCTTGAAGACAGCCAGAGGTCTATTGGTAATTCCCCTTAAGTATGCTGGGAGGCAATTGAACAGTCTTGGAACCCGGACACTTACTGTGTTCTCTCTCAATGTACTCGTGGCGCCCCTGCTTTTTATCGGGGAAATGTTGCATTTCCTGCTTGATACAACTTTCTCAGCCTTTTCAAAATCAATTGGATGGTTAAAAATCTCCCACATGGATAAACAGAGTATTAGAATCTTATCCACTTCTATTATATTTATGTTTGAATCTTAGTTCGAGACTTTTACCAGCTGACCATAATAAATTTTATCACGTATTTTACAAGGAATCTTATAGACGCACCCGTCAGCATTTTAGGGGGAATATTTTATCAAAAGTTTTTTTTACTGTATCAAGATTTTTAAATTCACCTTTGATATTAAAAAGCATATCAGTCAAGTTTTCATGGAAAGGGAGAACCAACATGTGTTTAGCTGAATAAGGTTGGTTGTCCCTTTTTCAATTGTAAAAAGTCTTTCTGGCAATTGTAAATGATTTATCAATTAAGTTTCTTGGGTATTTTAGATCATTAGCTATTTCATAATTTTTTCAGATTTCTTCATCTATGAATTCTGGACTACAAATACGCAAAGCTCTCAAAAACATTGATGAAAATACCGACCTTCAACCTCTATCAGTTTTTTCACAATGGTTGTTCTGCATATATATATATATATATATATATATATATATATATATATATATATATATATATATATATATATATATATATATATATATATATTCGTGCCGAATATGTAAAACTGGTCAATTAGCAAGAACTCATTTAAAATTAAGTCCTTTCCGAAATTTTCTCTTATACGATTAAAGATATATTTTTTCGTTAATGTTAATGTAAAAAATTTTAATTTTCCACCAAAAGAATCTTAGAAAACTTGCCTAATCTTATTATAACAAGAGCAATTTATTTTAGCCTAACCCAACTAAATATATTTTAAATACGTTTACAGTAATTTAGTACTAAACAAACACAATCAAATATATTTTTTTCGTTAGGTTCAGAATGATTTTGGCGAAATTATTGCATACACAAATTTTCACTTGTCCTATATGGCAAGATGAGCGTTGCTGTTTAAGCCAAGATCGCAAGTTCTGCCTATTCGACACGACATATATATATATATATATATATATATATATATATATATATATATATATATATATATATATATATATATATATATATATATATATATATATATATATATATATATATATATATATATATATATATATATATATATATATATATATATATATATTTACATATACAACAAATCGGCCGTCTCCCACCGAGGCAGGGTGACCCAAAAAGAAAGAAAATCCCCAAAAAGAAAAATACTTTCATCAGCATTCAACACTTTCACCTCACTCACACAAAATCACTGTTTTTTCAGAGGTGCTCAGAATACAACAGCTTAGAAGCCTATACGTATAAAGATACACAACATATCCCACCAAACTGCCAATATCCCGAACCCCTCCTTTAGAGTGCAGGCATTGTACTTCCCATTTCCTAGACTCAAGTCCGGTTCTTTAAAAATAACCGGTTTCCCTGAATCCCTTCACTAAATATTACCCTGCCCACACTCCAACAGCTCGTCAGGTCCCAAATACCATTCGTCTCCATTCGCTCCTATCGAACACGGTCACGCACGCCTGCTGAAAGTCCAAGCCCCTCGCCCACAAAACCTCACTTACCCCTTCATATATATATATATATATATATATATATATATATATATATATATATATATATATATATATATATATATATATATATATATATATATATATATATATATATATATATATGTATGTCGTGCCGAATAGGCATAACTTGCGATCTTGGCTTAAATAGCAACGGTCATCTTACCATATAGGACAAGCGAAAATTTGTGTATGCAATAATTTCGCCAAAATCATTCTGAACCTAACGAAAAAAATATATTTCACTGTTTGTTTAGTATTAAATTATTATAAACAAATTTAAAATATATTTAGTTGGGTTAGGCTAAAATAAATTGTTCTTGTTGTAATAAGGTTACGTAAGTTTTCTAAGATTCTTTTGGAGCAAAATTAAAAATTTTAACATTAACATTAATGAAAAAATATATATCTTTAAACGTATAAGAGAAAATTTTAGAAAGGACTTAATTTTAAATGAGTTCTTGCTAATTGACCAGTTTTACATATTCGGCACAACATATATATATATATATATATATATATATATATATATATATATATATATATATATATATATATATATATATGTTTTAATATAAGTTAAAATCGAATATACTTTTCTTTATAGATTTATTGATGTGTAAACACAGTTTTGCATTTATTGAGTCGTATTTTTGTGCAAATGTTTTATAAAAGCAAATATGTTGAGAGTAAAGTACCTAATTCGCCTGCCAGGCCAGGCTCTCTGCACGATCACAAATTGCTCTTTAACTGCTGAAATGTTTTAAGTTGAGATTTTTTGGCAAAAGGAAGCAATTTGTCGGTCGCATTGTAAACACCAGCGAGGAGCTAAAAATCAACACGGGAACAATAAGAGTGGCCGGACGACCGTTGTAGGTCCCAGAGGCAAGAACCTGCTTGTTGGTGTGTTGCAGGTGCAGCCCAAGCTGGGAGTATCAGAGTGAGTTGCTGGTACAGCTGAGTTGCTGTGTTGCAGGTGCAGTCCACAACTGACCGAGACATTATCTATACTTCTTCTAAATATAGGTATTTGGTGAATTGTTTCATCCACGGAATTATGTACTCACCTAGTAGTATTCACCTACTTGTGGTTGCAGGGGTCGAGTCACAACTCCTGGCTCCGCCTCTTCACTGGACGCTACTAGGTCTTCCCTGTGTGTGTGTTTGTGTGTGTATGTATGTATGTATGTATGTAGGCATATAATATGACAACTGTAGCAGAAATAGGCTGTGGTAATCTCTCTGCAAGTTTTTTGGTACAAGATCTTCCAATCAATAAGTCGTACCTGGATAAACATGAAGAGGCGTGGTTGAATACCCGAAGAGAATTTTGGAGTGGAAAGGAGACTCCGCATTTCATTTCTTTGTCAGAATTGACAAAAGTGTTGTGTACGCGGATTCAGCGCAACGGTTGTTTCAGTAGGAGGAGGAGGAGGTGGAGGTGGAGAAGGTGTAGGTGGAGAAGGTGTAGGTGGAGAAGGTGTAGGTGGAGAAGGTGTAGGTGGAGAAGGTGTAGGTGGAGAAGGTGTAGGTGGAGAAGGTGTAGGTGGAGAATTGCCTGTCTTCCACCACACAGCCTCCAAAGCAAGACCAAGCTAAATGAACTGTGAACTGTACAGAGTAATGAAGTGTTTGACACCGTGTTAGCCACGGCCTACTTGCCTAGTGTGACACACCCCTCACCTCATTCCTGTAGGTCACATTCTCTCCCCCCCCCATGAGGCTCCGACCTGTACGACTCCAAACATACATTTCCTCCCTCTCCCCACCAGCACAAATTCACTAAGCAGACCAAGATAGACACCTGTAGGTTATCTGCAGTGGCTTCCGGAGGTCACAGACCCCGCTATCATAGCAGATGTTGCAGCAAGCCAAGGAAATATTATACCTAACTTTATGAGTAGAGAAATATAATAAATACTACTAATTATAATAATTAAAATAATTTAGTAATATTATAATAATAGTAATAATTTAATAGCATTTGTACTACTACTAATAATAGTCTAATAATATTTAGTAATATTTAATAAGATTCATACTACTAATAATAATAATATGCTTTTTATAACACCTCTCCATAATTAGAATTCTTCAGTTTCGATCCAGCAATAGGATCAACAGAACTTCACCAGCGTCAAGAAGTGTACTTCCCTTTAAGGATAGAATCCAAAGGCCGACGTGTTTAAGAGAAATGTTCCGGGATTTTAAAAGAGACTCCGACGCTATGAAGCGCGATTTAGGAGAAATAGCGTGGCCCGCTCGTGCAGGATTTATGAACGATAGGAACCCGATAGTCAGCGATGTAGGAGAGAGATAGGTACCCAATAATTCCCGATTTAGGAAAGATAACGACTCCCTTTGGCCATCGATTGAGACCAGATGATAGTACGGTAAGTTCGTTGTTCATAATGCTGGCAAGAGTACCACAAAACACATACACACACAAATGGTATTTATTAATCAATAACAAACTGCGGCTAGCCGGGGGATCGAACTCGTGTTGTTTTAGCTCACCTCGTGGGAAGAGAGTAAAAATTCACGACGCTCTAAACCACTGGATCATACAGTCCTACAAACAACATGAGCCTAGCAAACTAGGCTTGCTTCATGTTGCGAGGGCATACGATGGTGTGGGTGCCTGAAGCTAATTGATTCATTCTACTCCCCGTTTGATGTACTAGCCTCCACAAGCAGTACATATATTATTGTAACCACGAACAAGTGGTAGCTTGCTAGCTAAGCTCATGTTCGTAGGATTATAAGGTCCAGTGGTTTAGAGCGTCGTGAATTTTCGCACTCTTCCCACGAGGTGGGCTAAAACAACACAGGTTCGATCCCCCAGCTAGCCGCAGTGTGCTATATATATATATATATATATATATATATATATATATATATATATATATATATATATATATATATATATATATATATATATATATGTCGTGCCGAATAGGCAGAACTTGCGATTTTGGCTTAAATAGCAACGCTCATCTTGCCACATAGGACAAGTGAAAATTTGTGTATGCAATAATTTCACCAAAATCATTCTGAACCTAATGAAAAAAATATATTTCACTGTGTTTGTTTAGTATTAAATTACTGTAAACAAATCTAAAATATATTTAGTTGGGTTAGGCTAAAATAAATTGCACTTATTATAATAAGGTTAGGTAAGTTTTCTAAGTTCCTTTTGGAGCAAAATTATAAATTTTTACATCAACATTAATGAAAAAAAATATATCTTTAAACGTATATGAGAAAATTTTAGAAAGGACTTAATTTTAAATGAGTTCTTGCTAATTGACCAGTTTTACATATTCGGCACGACATATATATATATATATATATATATATATATATATATATATATATATATATATATATATATATATATATATATATATATATATATATATATATATATATATGAATGAATGTAGGAGACATTTGACCACTATCATTATTATTAATATTTCCATTAGTAATTTAAAGTTATTCACTCTTCACGTTAGAGGTGATCATTGTAATATAACATTGTGAGCTTGTGCAAATACCTCAAAGGGAAATATCCGCCTGACCGAATGAGCACCATCAATTTTTATTTACGGGAATTAAAAGGCAAATGTATTCAGTTACCCTTCACTTACAGAGGGAACGGACAGTATGTGTGAAACCTTTGATGGTCGTTCCCTCATTGAACGTCAGCACCGAGAGAATAGTAGAGTCCGTGTGTGAAGCCATTAATGGCTATTGGCCTCGGTGAACGTCAGCAGAGGGAACAGACAGCAGTTGTGTAAATCATTGTTGCTTGCTGTATTATTGAAGGTCAGGAGAGGTGACAGACAATGGCTGACCCCTGACACCTTGTTAAATATCGTCAACGGGAGAGTAGAACGACTGTGTAAAAATTTTCCTGATCACTGTCTTGCTGGACATCGCCAGAGGAAACGTCCTTCAGCGACCGCTACTTCCCTGATAAATGGTCTAGAAAACGGACAAGTTGAAGACTGAGACAATTGTGCAACATTTGGGAATCTTTAACGAGGAAACGTTTCGCCACGCAGTGGCTTCATCAGTCAAATACAAGGAGGAATGGTAGAAACAGAGGAGGAGTTTGAGGTAATCAGTCCCTCGATATGTTCAGTCCATCATGATGGACTGAACACATCGATTCCAGGCTGAGGGACTGATTACCTCAAACTCCTCTTCTTTTACCGTTCTGATTTGTATTTGACTGATAAACCCACTGCTTGACGAAACGTTTTCTCAAAGATTCCCATATGTAGCACGAGTATCTCATTCTTCTACCGCTGCTTCGTATAACGAGTAAGGAAACAGCGAACGTGCGAAACCTTTAATGAGCGAACCTCATTGAATGTTAACAGAATTAGTTAACCAGGTGCCTCGTTGAGCGTCAGCAGAGAGCCAACAGTGACCGTGTGAAACCTTTGATGATCGTTGCCCCGTTGAGCATCAGCAGTGCATCCCATAGTGGCTCACTCACTGTAATTAAACGGAATAATAATTCGCTTTGTTCGCTTGTGTTGATCACGCGTCACAAGAGATTAGGAATACGTAATGAGATTAGGCATACATAATGAGAGAAAAAGAATTTTTAACACTACAGGAATGGACGTTAATTATTTTTTTTTACGGGGGATGCATTGATGTGACTAAATGAAATCAAAGTCTCGTCTGGCAAACTTATCACTAACACATTTCATGACCCTATGTTGATATTCAGCTTGGTGTTGGCAATATTTTTTTTTTTCATTTAATAATATCTTCAGTCCGAATGGGATTTAATGTTTTTTGTATTTCGCTTTTATCTAATTTTGCATTTCACAACAATGATTTTTGACAAATTGGTTTAGCCTTTAGTGCTTTTAATAACATATTGTGTTCGTAATTTTAAAGTTAAGTCGGAAGAATTACTGTGTTTCAAAGTCAATATTTCCACACTTTATGGAACTAAAAATTGACAGAGAAGGTAAGGAAGATTTTACATTAGTGTATTTGCTTTCTGTTTCACTAAAATAAATTTCATCCCCTTTATTAATTCTATCATTATTATTTACTCCTTTATAGTAATAATAATTATTATTACTATTATAATGGGGTCCACCTCTGGTGTAAATTGTGGGACCCATAGCCTCGAAAAAGTGGATAAAAAGGCTTCAAGGAAGAATATCTGGATTTCTTCCTGAAGCCTGAACTATTAATATTATTATTGTAAATATTATTATTATTATATTCTATACATCCTTGTAAATAATTTCGCCCCTTTGCGAATTGTTAAGAATACGAAGTTCGCTGCATGTGGCAGGAACTGCTGAAATAACTTCTCAAGCCTGGTGCTCCGGGGTGTGATATTCACCGCATAGCTTCGGTTAGGTGTCCATAATTGTTTGGGGGTCTGGCAGTGTGGCAAAAGTACTGTGTTCTTTGATGCAGTTTGCCCAGGTTCGAATACTGCTATGGTCTGTGAAATAATGTTTGTAAATAATTTCGTCTCTTTGCGAATTATTAAGCACAAATATATATATATATATATATATATATATATATATATATATATATATATATATATATATATATATATACAGTAGTACATAATTATGTGATATATTTATATTTTAGTTTTTTAGGGTACGTGGAGGTGCTGGTGTGTGGGTTTAGCCAACTCTCTGTTACAGACCAAGCACCATGGTTTTAAACTAGCTACTGTCTGTGGTCCTCAAGTCAGGTTCTGTCTCGTCTTTGTTGTGACTTTGCACGTCCTGGCCAGCCAGTCTTATTGTTCCCGTGTTGACTCGCGTTTCACAGTGGTGTTTACAAGGCGTCCCAAAAATTGCTTCCTTTCCTACCAAGGTTGTTCGCTCAAAGTCTTTATCGAAGTGAAGAATAGCGTCGGAGGTTGCAAAAACCCTTTATTCAAGATTTTAAAATTATTAAAATTAATGAATTTATTATTGAAAAGTTTTACAGTTATTGAATAAAAATTAATAAAACCAGTAAAATTACTGAAGTTATTGAAATTGTTAACACAGACGCATAGCTTCTTATATACAGAACAATGAAAAGATTAACGGGAATTCTCTATATGTGAATAATGAAATCCGAGAGAGAACGTATATTTATTTAGATTAATGTTGTACAGACCCCTCGAAGGAGGTTCCTTGATGCTGGTGAGGGGTTCTTGATCTAGAAAATTAGATTTGTGCTCCAGTTCCCTGAATTGAACCTGAATACCTTACATCCCCCCCCCCCACATCCCCGACAGGTGTTGTATAATCCCTACGGGTTTAGTGCTCCACATGATAATAAATATAATGTCATACAGAAATATTATAGTACATACTGTAACAGTAGCGTAATGATCAGTGATCAGTGTAACATACAAACCTACACTGAGAACAAATGTGACATGGAGTGAAATGGTTATTAATTTTTCGTCTTCCACTTACTGAAGAGTTCTTCATGTGGAGGCTGATAAATACAGTTTGTACCAAAATCTACGTTTGTCTTTGTGCTAGTGGACTTTTCGTACTATATTGTATATAATATTAGTTCCATTCATACATATTTACATTTGTATCACATTATATAGTCAGTATAGATAATACTTTAATTGATGTATTGTAACCTAATAATATCCCATTTTAAATATTTTTTTTTAATTCATAGGATACAGTAAGCCTTTAAGGAATAAAGAATACCTAGGGAATAAGAAGTATTTAGGCCTGAAGCAAAGAACGGGTGGATAGATTCAATTTCTTGTATGGAAAACACTTCAGAGAATCTCCCTGAAAGGGAGTGGAAACTCCCAGCAATGACAAAATAGGATTTATTGATACTCATATCTATATTGCGTATATATATATATATATATATATATATATATATATATATATATATATATATATATATATATATATATATATATATATATATATATATTTATCGTCTTCTCTGAGGATGAGGGGTCCCCATTCCAGCTATAGAGGTGGTACTTTCTGCTAAAAATATATATATATATATATATATATATATATATATATATATATATATATATATATATATATATATAATTTTTTTTTTTTTTGTAAAAAAAGTATGTTAAGTTTTAAAAGATAATTATATATTGAAAGACATCTTAAAAAAATTATAAAATTAGCTAATACTAATTAAAGAATTAGATAGTTCAAATCATGCAATTATAATTCACGACATCGTAACAACACAGTTGTAAATAAACCACGAAATGGGTTCAACCCCCACCCGTTCCGTGGTTCCTAGAAGTAACTAATGCAGCAGGTCAAGTTAACTCTGATGCATTGAGCAACTAAACTCTCCTTTGTTTTTATCAGCGTGAAATAATTTAAATCACAGTATGTGGCATTTGGTAAGGATATCTCGAGTCTTCTAATTAAACCAAGTTTCGGTTATTGCTATTAATATCGACGTTTCCTGAACAGGCAATTAATTTTTGCTCTTTTATCTTGCTCATAACAAGCAATACCACGGGTGTGGGCTAGAACCCGCGATCAGAGAGTCATAAAACTCCAGACCGACGCGTTAGCCACTGGGCCAGCTAGCTAACGCGTCGGTCTGGAGTTTTATGACTATCTGATCGCGGGTTTTAACCCAACCCGTGGTACTGTTTGTTTGCAATCTTGTCATTACGATTTCGTGAGTCATGTTGTTCTTACCCTTACAACTGTTTGTATAAAATTGCATGAGAAAGTTTTTCTTCTGTACCTTCCCGATGTTCATCTTTGTTTTTACACTAATCTCGTCTTTTTTTAATAATTTTCTGATCAGAAAGTTTGATTTCATCACCTATCTTCATTTCATCAAAAGATTTTGCTACAGAACAATCCGTCTGTTTGTGCCAGGTTCCCTCAGTGCATAATTAGCAAATTTTTCCTTTGCTGACCACTTTATAAATAAACTCAAACAACTTGTGAAAGAGGAGCAGAATACAGTCGTTAGTGGCTAATACTGATTGTTAGAGGGAAGCAGGACACACTGTCGTTGGCAGTTGATACTGATAGAGGGAAGCAGGACACTGTCGTTGGCAGTTGATACTGAGTATTAAAGGGAAGCAGGACACATTGTCGTTGGCAGTTGATACTGATAGAGGGAAGCAGGACACACTGTCGTTGGCAGTTGATACTGATAGAGGGAAGCAGGACACACTGTCGTTGGCAGTTGATACTGATAGAGGGAAGCAGGACACACTGTCGTTGGCAGTTGATACTGATAGAGGGAAGCAGGACACACTGTCGTTGGCAGTTGATACTGATAGAGGGAAGCAGGACACACTGTCGTTGGCAGTTGATACTGAGTATTAAAGGGAAGCAGGACACATTGTCGTTGGCAGTTGATACTGAGTATTAAAGGGAAGCAGGACACTGTCGTTGACAGTTGACACTGTTAGAGAGAAGCAGGAGACAGTTGTGTGTGGTTGAGTGTTTATATTCATTGACAAGAAGATGTGAGATGGCTTAACGAGATACGACTTGGATCCAGAGGGTCCTGTCTAAAGTCTTTCTCGTTTTACTCAAATATCAGCCAAGGGAAGCTGAGCGAGAGAGAAAAATATAAATAAATATTGCCAGAGAAAGAGAGAGAGAGAGAGAGAGAGAGAGAGAGAGAGAGAGAGAGAGAGGGAGGGAGAAATTTTAAATATTTCATAACATTTTAAAACAGAGTGTCTCTCGGTACGAAATTGCTGTTTTTTCCATAAATAATAAAGCAATCAGTTTTTCTTGCCCCACAAATACGAACCATCGAAGCTGAGGGGTTTACACGATGTTGATAAAGTTTCCTATAAATTCTGCTTAAGAGATCTGAGCGGCAGGATGATGATGAATTCTTTTTTCTTTACATTCAAAATTTGTAACGATGTAGGCCGCAAAATTTAACCCATTTTTTTTATCCGTTAAAGTGTTCCTGAATATCCTACCTTTGACGAGTTATTTTTCAGATATTTTTTGCGAGTTGATACGAATAGATTGTGGGTAGCGCAAAACAATTTAGAAAAGTACAGTTTTTTTTTTGAGATAACGTTTCGTTCAAGGGTTAAGCGAAACGTTGTCTTGATGCACGTTTGATTTGCATTGCCTTTACACATTTGTCCGCAATATAAACTTCTATTATATGTTGTATCAACAGTAACATCCCAGGACATATACATTAATCGACAGGAAAAATACAACAGTTTTCTGAGTATTCATTGCAAAATATCTCACTTGTTTTAATCTTGGGAATTCGAGAGAGAAAATAAACGTTATAGCGAGTTGAAGGAGACTTAAGGAGTGAATGGACGTGTTTACGTACATTGTGCTGTGCATATTTATTTTGTGCCTAAATGGGAACGTATTTGGGAAGGAAACAGAAGTAAAGATGTATAAAATGGTTCAGCAAAATATGAAACAAGAATGGGAGGACCAGAAAAATAGCGAGTGTTTTGTATTTTCGTACGTGAGGGAATACGCACCCACTGAATATATTTCACATATAATAAAACCATCACTTTTTCTTAAGTTACAAATATATGTTAACTACAACAACCTGGCGTATTTTTTGCTGTTAAAACATTTAACGCATTTGATGCAGACATTAAGACGTGATGATCTCTAATAAATTTCCCAGGTGATCTTACAACCTCACGTCTTAAAGAGATTATTACCATATTATTTATCACTGTAGATCTTTAATAAGTTACGGTTTGCATGAAGAAAAGTAGACTACACGCTGAATGGATCAACAAACAACAACGTAAAACAGTCTGGCTCATTTGAACGTGTTGCTATTTTCAATTTTTTTTTCATGTCTTACCATTAATATTAATTCCTAATATATTCTAAATTGCTACGTATCTTTTGCCAATAGCCATTTGTGTTCTAAAGGGTTATGATTTGCAATGTCCCAAGATTTTTCGTGGATTATCCTCATGTAAAGTAAAAGGACACAAGTGCAACTAATGTGACATTTTATTGTGGCAACGTTTCGCTCTCCAGGAGCTTTATCAAGCCATTGCAAACAATACATGGACACAGAGGGTATATAAAGGCTCAGAGTGAGGTGTAATACTAGTGAGGTACCATTTCGATGTTCACTAGTGGTAGTAGTAGTAGTAGTAGTAGTAGTGACAAAAGTAATATAATATGGTAGAGCAATTAATTCGTACATGAGTAAAAGGATATAAAAGCTATTACTTGGGTAACATAAAAATAGGTTGGACAAATATGGACTGGAAAGAGGCAGGTAGTTTCAGTGTTCACTCTCTGTAATGTGCTTTGTGTAGTATAACAGGAGAGACTATGTGATGGCAGGGTTTACTGTTTTCAGGAGGATTCTTGCTAAGACTTCGGAGATGGTGAAGCTGCCGTTGTTTTGTTTAATTGTATTCGAAACAGCGATCAGTGCTGATTCGAGGCACTTGCGTCTGCGGAAATTAGTTTCTTTGATCACTAATTGGGCGTCTCTGAATTTCATGAGATGATTGGTGGAATTTCGGTGTTGTACACAGGCGTTGTTCAAGTTATCGTTCCTACATGCGTAAATGTGTTCATTGAGGCGGGTGTCGAGGTTTCTTGCTGTTTCACCTACGTAAATCTTGTCACAGCCTCCACAGGGTATAGTGTAAACTCCTGCATTGACTGGTTCGTGGTGCTTGGATTTTGTCCTGGTTAGATCCTTTATTGAAGTGCTAGAAGAGATGGCGACTCTGGTGTTAGCTTGTGAAAGTACTTTTGAGACGTTCAGTGCAACCTGGCTGTTGGGAAGAATTATAACTTTGTTGGGAGTGGTGTTGATGTGTGGAGAATTAATGATCTTCAGAGACGCCCAATTAGTGATCAAAGAAACTAATTTCCGCAGACGCAAGTGCCTCGAATCAGCACTGATCGCTGTTTCGAATACAATTAAACAAAACAACGGCAGCTTCACCATCTCCGAAGTCTTAGCAATAATCCTCCTGAAAACAGTAAACCCTGCCATCACATAGTCTCTCCTGTTATACTACACAAAGCACATTGCAGAGTGAACACTGAAACTACCTGCCTCTTTCCAGTCCATATTTGTCCAACCTATTTTTATGTTACCCAAGTAATAGCTTTTATATCCTTTTACTCATGTACGAATTAATTGCTCTACCATATTATATTACTTTTGTCACTACTACTACTACTACTACTACTACCACTAGTGAACATCGAAATGGTACCTCACTAGTATTGCACCTCACTCTGAGCCTTTTTATACCCTCTGAGTCCATGTATTGTTTGTAATGGCTTGATAAAGCTCCTGGAGAGCGAAACGTTGCCACAATAAAATGTCACATTAGTTGCACTTGTGTCCTTTTACTTTACATATTGTCGGTAATTCTACCAACTTTATTACGATTATCCTCATCTTGTTTCAGACGCTTCAACTATCAGGGTTAATAGCAACGACGATGGAGGAGTTTCCTTGAGGTAGGAACTGGGTGTCAGATTGCATCTCATATTCTTGTTTAATCTGTGTTACGCATATTTACAAACTCAAAGGCAAAGCTTCAGTTACGAACTTTCGTTTGATCTTTGAACGAGCGTTGGTGCGTTTATTGAAGAGCTTATGGATATGTTAATCTTATATGTTTGGGGGCTGGTGGCCTGGTCTATATCTGCTACCTTGAGCTGGCACTCACAGATAACCTGCTGCCCTGTTGGTACTGGTACTCTGCTCTGGAACCCGAAGAGTACTAGGTACTCGGGTAACTTACACTCTAATCCCCTCACTTTCTCCTTCCTTTCCCTCCATACCTTCCGGAGTCAACTAGCTGATCATTTCCATTTCTCGCTATTTATTTTCCTGGCCAAGAAATTGCTGCTTTTCCCAGTATTTTCGCACGTAGAAATTTTTGTGAAAGTGGACAACTTTTTTTAAGCTTGTCAGGCCAGCATAACCTCGTGTGAGTTTATAGATTAATATTTAGTGTTGAGTGTATAGTGGTGTATGTATAGTGTTGTATGTTTAGGAATTCTATTTAGTGTTGTAGATTTAGTACTGTATTTTTGGAGTTGTAAGTTTAGTTTATATTTTTGGAGTTGTAAGTTTAGTTTATATTTTTGGAGTTGTAAGTTTAGTTTATATTTTTGGAGTTGTAAGTTTAGTTTATATATTTGGTGTTTTAAGTCTAATCTGTTTAATACCATAATGACGTTAATAATATTAAAATTAAGAGAAAATGTCCGAAATATAATGAACATTTCACTATATGTGAGCATTTTTTACGCATATAATGAATGCGTATTATAATATATATTTTTTTATTAAAACTGAATTACGATCCAGCTGAAATGGACTTGAATTCTTCTTAATTATTATTGTTATAATTGTAAGGAAGCGTTAAATCAGATCTGGTCCATGGAAGGGACGAGTAGCTCCAGTTTCCTGGGTCAAAACTGCCTTTCCCTCCTGGAAAAGGGAGGAGGAGGAGGAGGAGGAGGAGGAAAGGGCGATTATCAATGCCAACTCCAACGACTATCACCTACAATGGGAAGGGAGGGGGGGGGAAGGGGTGCCTTGATGTTAATGATGATAAGCTCTTGATTCAAGAAACTGGAGATACTCTCCCCTTTCCTATGATCTACTTCATTGCTTTCCCGTTTCTAAGGTTCTGTCTTGCCCCTGCGGGTTTAGCGCTCGCCATAAATACAACAATAATTATTATTATTATTATTATTATTATTATTATTATTATTATTATTATAATGTACAAAAAGTCTAATTAAAGATAACATTATGAATGTCAGTATTAAGTCAACACACACCGGAAGTGCCATAGATACTGGCCGCCCAAATTGATTTACGAAAGCGTGCGACGCCTGCATCGAGCGTCTCCGGGAAGCAGCATTAAAGAGGAGATTGTAAATTTATATTCCGTTGTGCCCAGCTGGATATATATGTACTGGAACCGGTGTGACTTTTGTGTAAAAAGGAGAAGAATGTAGAGGAGATGGAATTTAGAGGCATTCAAACCGTCTTTGGGATATAAATTGTCGGAAAGTTAGGTAATGGTGAGAATCCGGGTCTGGATAATAGGGTTAAGAGAGCAGGACGAGGGTACGTATTTGCTTAGATGTAATGAAGCGAATACGAAGGAGAGATGTGTTAGACGAAGCAAGAGAAAGAGAAATGCCACAGAAGGAAGGCGTGAACAAAACAGAAATTGATTTTAAATTTTAAATTTTAATCCTATTAATAATTAAAGTGTCAGTTTTGCTTCCTTCGGGCAACACACTTTCGAACGACAAACTGAGGAATTCTCTCTATTGATAACTCTTCCTATAAATTCCAATTAGGAGTTCCTAGCGGTGAAAAAGAAAATGTTGGCATAAAAACTTCTGCAGCAGAGTGAGTTACTGATTTAAGAAACTGGATTGCTTATTGAAGCGTCCTTAACTATCTTACGCTTGTATATGATATTTTTTTCTTCTTATTAAGAAACTGGTATTTCATATTAAAAGGAATGACTTCCGCTTGAGGAATATAAAGGTTTATATATATATATATATATATATATATATATATATATATATATATATATATATATATATATATATATATATATATATATATATATATATATATATAAGGCATATTTTTGTATTATGAAAATGCATTCATCCTCTATTCTGTGCTCATTACAATAAGATTTATAAAGTTATGATTATACTGCGGTCAAATGTTTATACTTTGAGAGACGTGTATGTACCAAGAGATGTATATCTCTCAGTCATACACACGAAGAGATACTCGTATACACGCTCCTCTGGTAATGTACGGATTACATGCAGTTTTAATGACCCTTGTGAAGTCGATAAGCTTGACAGCCAGCCATCAACCGTCCAATAATGTAACGATAGAGAAAGGTATCTGGGTACCCCCATAAAATTCCCTGCTCCCAATCCCAACTTCTGCTCCAACAGGTTGAATATGATACCCTCCCAAAAAATACTGGTCCTAAAATTGGCGAATAGGAAGCTACACTGCCCAATAACAATGCGGAGCTTCGTTTTACTAAGACACACAATCCCTGAAAGTTTGTGGCCCACCCAAGGAGGTATTCACAAGTTTACGTTGGGTAGCCTCGCTGTGGAAAAGAAAAAGAGAAGAAAAAAGTAAGAATAGTCACAAAGAGGAGTACGAGGAGACGGAAGAGGAGGATGAAGAGGAGGAGGAAGAAGAGGAGGAAGAAGAGGAAGAAGATTTGGAGGAAAAGACGAAGAATAGAAAGATGAAAAAGTACACTTGTCGTTGCATTTATTTATTAATCTAAGAAATAATAATACAATTCTTTTTATTATTATTATTTATGCAAGTTTCAATAACTGCGTAATTAATTCGTTTCCAAATATTATCAATCAATAGAGGTCAGATAAGCCTTTCATTTCATCTGCCCTGGCAAGCACCTGAAAGGGAGGTCTGAATGGATACACATGCAGCTCACAGCCGTACAGACCGAACTCCCAGGCAACATCCTCCCTGACAATGGACTCCCTGGCACTAGCCTCAATGGCACCAGTCTTCGTGACACAGGACCCTCTCTCCCCCAACCCTCTACCTTGGCACCAGATTCTCTGCCACAGCCTCCTCACTTCTCTGGCCTACTGGGGCTAAATTCTCATCCCATTAAAAAAATGAATCACTACATTCATTCCGCTGATGGTGTGAGCGTATGTTGTATATAAATACTCGAGTATACAAACAATGTAGAACAATCACAAATATTTTGCGTATTGTAATAAAGTTGGTAGAATTACCGACAATATGTAAAGTAAAAGGACACAAGTGCAACTAATGTGACATTTATTGTGGCAACGTTTCGCTCTCCAGGAGCTTTATCAAGCCATTAATGGCTTGATAAAGCTCCTGGAGAGCGAAACGTTGCCACAATAAATGTCACATTAGTTGCACTTGTGTCCTTTTACTTTACATTTTGCGTATTATTAAAAATCTTTGTCCGAATTTGTGAAACGAAAACTTTCAGAAAAATCACATCGAAAGTGATTTAAAATGCTAAAAACGTCTTAAAGTTCACATGTGAAGAGACTTAGATCATTTCCTTGCTCTATAAAATACGCTCTGTAAAATACGCTCTATAAAATTCCTAAGTAAGACTATCCTGGCCTCACACTGAGGCAGGAACTTGCGTAACAGTCAGAGCGGCGCTTGCGTAAACTTTGAAGCATTTAAAAATTAAACCCCTCAAGGAAGGTTCCTTGATGTTGGTGAGGGGCTCTTGATTTAGGGAATTGGATCTGTGCTCCAGTTCCCCAAATTAAGCCTGAATGCCTTCCACATCCCCCCCCCCAGGCGCTGTATAATCCTCCGGGTTTAGCGCTTCCCCCTTGATTGTAATAATAATAATTAAAAATTAAAATATTTGCGTCCTTAAAAAAAAAAAAAGCTCTTCCCTGATAAAGTTCCATATTCATTTGTTAAATATCGTCTATAGGTTAGATCAGCAAATAAAAAAAATCTACTGGAGTATAATTTTCCTAACACTGAAATTTTATCCTTAGCATACATGATTTTTTTTTGTTTCAGTAGGAAAATATTCGATAATAAAAAAAATTAAAGTCAAAACTCTCTTATTGGAAGCGAAGACGTAAATAGATGTGGAAAAAAACACGTTGTAGAGTAAGCTTTAAGACAACGTTTCGCTCAGTGCAGAGCTTTTCAAGCCAAGAGGAAAACATTGTCCCAGTAAATATTTGCTACACAATCTTGATTCAACCCCAAAAAAAATGTACTTAACTAATTGTTCTTACTGGGGTCGAGTAACCCCTCCTGACCCAGCCTCTCTTGTAGACAAGTTTTAATGAGTCCTGGCCTCCAGGGCTTTATCATATCTATCCTTGAAACTGTGTGCAGGGTTTACCTCCCCGAGTGTTTGTGTATCTCCCCGGATACACAAACACGTACATCAAGTGCTGGTAAACCCAGCGTCAGCAGCACTTACTGGGGAATAAAGACTGCAAGTGCCCGCTGAAGTTATGATAGCACACTTAGCTCCTACGCTCAGCTCTGGTGGGAGGCATGGGTGAGTGTGGGAGGCATGAGTGAGTGAGAGGCATGGGTGAGTATGGGAGGCATGAGTGAGTGAGAGGCATGGGTGAGTATGGGAGGCATGAGTGAGTGTGGGAGGCATGGGTGAGTGTGATAGGCATGAGTGAGTGTGGGAGGCATGAGTGAGTGTGAGAGGCATGAGTGAGTGTGAGAGGCATGGGTGAGTGTGGGAGGCATGAGTGAGTGTGGGAGGCATGGGTGAGTGTGAGAGGCATGGGTGAGTATGGGAGGCATGAGTGAGTGTGGGAGGCATGAGTGAGTGTGAGAGACATGAGTGAGTGTGAGAGGCATGGGTGAGTGTGGGAGGCATGAGTGAGTGTGGGAGGCATGGGTGAGTGTGAGAGGCATGGGTGAGTATGGGAGGCATGAGTGAGTGTGGGAGGCATGGGTGAGTGTGAGAGGCATGGGTGAGTATGGGAGGCATGAGTGAGTGTGAGAGGCATGGGCGAGTGTGGGAGGCATGACTTAGTGTAGAATTGCAGCGATGCCCAATGGCAGTATTAATGCAGATGAGCTTGTGAATATTACTGAGGTGAGGAGAACTGAGTGGATGATATTGACACTTAAGATGAGAGAATGAGAGAAGAATGAGAATTATATATATATATATATATATATATATATATATATATATATATATATATATATATATATATATATATATATATGTGTGTGTGTGTGTGTGTGTGTGTGTGTGATTTCGTGTATAGGACAAGGAGGAATAACATCTTGTAGGAGTGAGGAAGAGCCAGTTGTGAGTGTGGGGGAAGTTCGTGAGGCAGTAGGTAAAATGAAAGGGGGTAAGGCAGCCGGGATTGATGGGATAAAGATAGAAATGTTAAAAGCAGGTGGGGATATAGTTTTGGAGTGGTTGGTGCAATTATTTAATAAATGTATGGAAGAGGGTAAGGTACCTAGGGATTGGCAGAGAGCATGCATAGTTCCTTTGTATAAAGGCAAAGGGGATAAAAGAGAGTGCAAAAATTATAGGGGGATAAGTCTGCTGAGTATACCTGGTAAAGTGTATGGTAGAGTTATTATTGAAAGAATTAAGAGTAAGACGGAGAATAGGATAGCAGATGAACAAGGAGGCTTTAGGAAAGGTAGGGGGTGTGTGGACCAGGTGTTTACAGTGAAACATATAAGTGAACAGTATTTAGATAAGGCTAAAGAGGTCTTTGTGGCATTTATGGATTTGGAAAAGGCGTATGACAGGGTGGATAGGGGGGCAATGTGGCAGATGTTGCAAGTGTATGGTGTAGGAGGTAGGTTACTGAAAGCAGTGAAGAGTTTTTACGAGGATAGTGAGGCTCAAGTTAGAGTATGTAGGAAAGAGGAAAATTTTTTCCCAGTAAAAGTAGGCCTTAGACAAGGATGTGTGATGTCACCGTGGTTGTTTAATATATTTATAGATGGGGTTGTAAGAGAAGTAAATGCGAGGGTCTTGGCAAGAGGCGTGGAGTTAAAAGATAAAGAATCACACACAAAGTGGGAGTTGTCACAGCTGCTCTTTGCTGATGACACTGTGCTCTTGGGAGATTCTGAAGAGAAGTTGCAGAGATTGGTGGATGAATTTGGTAGGGTGTGCAAAAGAAGAAAATTAAAGGTGAATACAGGAAAGAGTAAGGTTATGAGGATAACAAAAAGATTAGGTGATGAAAGATTGAATATCAGATTGGAGGGAGAGAGTATGGAGGAGGTGAATGTATTCAGATATTTGGGAGTGGACGTGTCAGCGGATGGGTCTATGAAAGATGAGGTGAATCATAGAATTGATGAGGGGAAAAGAGTGAGTGGTGCACTTAGGAGTCTGTGGAGACAAAGAACTTTGTCCTTGGAGGCAAAGAGGGGAATGTATGAGAGTATAGTTTTACCAACGCTCTTATATGGGTGTGAGGCATGGGTGATGAATGTTGCAGCGAGGAGAAGGGTGGAGGCAGTGGAGATGTCATGTCTGAGGGCAATATGTGGTGTGAATATAATGCAGAGAATTCGTAGTTTGGAAGTTAGGAGGAGGTGCGGGATTACCAAAACTGTTGTCCAGAGGGCTGAGGAAGGGTTGTTGAGGTGGTTCGGACATGTAGAGAGAATGGAGCGAAACAGAATGACTTCAAGAGTGTATCAGTCCGTAGTGGAAGGAAGGCGGGGTAGGGGTCGGCCTAGGAAAGGTTGGAGAGAGGGGGTAAAGGAGGTTTTGTGTGCGAGGGGCTTGGACTTCCAGCAGGCATGCGTGAGCGTGTTTGATAGGAGTGAATGGAGACAAATGGTTTTTAATACTTGACGTGCTGTTGGAGTGTGAGCAAAGTAACATTTATGAAGAGGTTCAGGGAAACCGGCAGGCCGGACTTGAGTCCTGGAGATGGGAAGTACAGTGCCTGCACTCTGAAGGAGGGGTGTTAATGTTGCAGTTTAAAAACTGTAGTGTAAAGCACCCTTCTGGCAAGACAGTGATGGAGTGAATGATGGTGAAAGTTTTTCTTTTTCGGGCCACCCTGCCTTGGTGGGAATCGGCCAGTGTGATAATAAAAAAAATATGTATATATATATATATATTTAATTAGCTATTAGGCCTATCGACTTAACGAGGGGTCATTAAGGCTGCATGTCATTTGTGCATCACCAGTCAAGAATACTTTAATAGATAAATGGTTCAGAGAACCGACAAGTTGATATATTAAACACATGTGCAACGCTTGGGTACCTTTAGTGAGGAAACGTTTCTCCACACAGTAGCTTAATCAGTCCATACAATGGTGAATGGTGAAGTACAGGAGAAGTTTGAGATAACCAGTCCCTCAGCCTTGAGTCGATATATTCAGCCCGTCAATCTTGAAAAGAACACAGCATATGCAGGAAAAAGTGGCTTATATACTGTAGACAGGTGAGGTGAAGCAGTCGTAGGTGGTATCACACTTGGCAAATCCAAATCTGGAAGTAGGTCATGCCTGAAGGTTAGGCAAGTGAAGAATTCTCTGTATTAAGATCCCAAGATGTTGCTGTGTCTGACAGGGAATTCTTCACTTGCCTAACCTTTAAGCATGACCTACTTCCACATTTGGATTTGTCAAGTGTCATACCACCTACGACTGCCTCACCTCACCTGTCTACAGTATATAAACCACTTCGTTCATATGCTGTGTTCTTTTCAACTCAAGACTGAGGGACTGATTACCTCAAACTCCTTCTGTTCTTCACCATTCTCCTTTGTATGGACTGATGAAGCCACTGTGTGGCGAAACGTTGCCTCAATTAAGATACCCAAGTGTTGCACATGTGTCTAATTTCCCAGTACTTTAATTCGGAAAAACATTATCTTTCAGCGCATATAAACGGAAAAATACACATTTCATGGTTTATATATTCTTAATTTGCTTATTCGGTTAAAACTTTATCGACTACATTAAGTCAGCTATAATTAAATATTCATGACACCTATACACCATCAGTCAAGGAAAATTTACTCTCTAATATAATGATAAAAATCTAATCTAAATATGCCCAGCTGCCCACACTCATCAAAGTACTGTATAAAAGAAGCATATTCATCAAAAGAGAGACATATGCTCTTCAGAATGTATACCAGGTGTTTTGCGGTGCTCTGTCATCAAAATTATGTTGAATGCAACTGATGAATCATTCAAACCTAGACGCAAAAAAAAAATTCCTACCTCACTGATGACTATTATCCATCCGAAGAAGACCGAAATCTGGCTCAGACTGAAATCTGGCCCAAACTATGCATGTGAAATGAATGCGAGATGAGATCTGTCCTGCTCGCAGCATCCCCAGCTGTAAAGGCAGTGATGTATAACCATAACATCGGTAACTTCATTCCGAAGTCAGAGAGGAAGAGTAAGAGAGAGAGAGAGAGAGAGCGAGAGTAAACTATGAGAGCTTATTGCGTTTACAGCAATCTTTACGCATCATTGAGGCTTTTTATATATTCTGATGGCGTTGTCTTCGGGCATCTGGAGTTGTCTTTACGCATTTTAAGCGATTCCTCAATTTATGGGTTTTTGGACATTCCTTTTCAAGCTTTACACCCGAATCGTCTGTTTATGATTTTTTATAGTTACTGATGTGCATTTGAGATTTACGTAACTAAAAACTATTCTTTTCATGAACTATGTACTTGGAAAAGTTACGTTGCCATAGACCAAGATAGCAAGATATCTTCTGTTATACCTATAACAGAAGATATCCATCTTCTTCTTCTTCTTCTTCTTCTTCTTCTTCTTCTTCTTCTTCTTATTATTATTATTATTATTATTATTATTATTATTATTATTATTATTATTAATCTTTGGAAATTCATATCTTGTAATCATTACTTTGCTATTTTTGTTATAATAAACACCACTAAACAAATTATAATCACAGTTCACTGATCAACAAAAGAAACAATAACAATTAACAGTCATTTTCATTTTTGTTATCGGGTCATCAGTCACTGTTATTAGGCTCGTCAGACCATCAATATTCATCATCCACTAATCATAAAAATTGCCAGTCGCCAAAACATAATTGGCGTTTATCAACCAGCTGAAGAATATTCTGTCGTTCATCAGCATAGTCTTGGTCATTATGACGTTACACAATCAGTGTCATTAAAATCATTAGGCCGTCATCAATTATAACTCTTAAAACTCATCAGTCACAAATAAAAATTCTTTGTTTTTTTTTTCATATGGTAACTTATTTATTTGTAAAAGTAGTCGAGGAGTGAAAGTTTGTAAACAGCCTTCCAAATTGCACTTCCCAGAACTCTTGAAATTCCCCCCCTCCCCCCCGACTAGAATGGGCCAGGTTCTGGCCGGCTCCCCGGGCTGCTAATGGATTAGAAATAAGGCAAAATAAAATTTAATGGCACCGTCGATTTGTCCTGGAATTTTCCATGAATTTCATTTTGGAATTTTGTTCTAAATAGTATTTGCATTTTCTCGCTGATATGCACATTGGTAAAATCGACGCCGTTTGGTTTGGTAAATTTTGATAAACAGGTTTGAAGGGGGAAATTATTTTTATTGATATTGATATTATTATTATTATTATTATTATTATTATTATTATTATTATTATTATTATCACTCCCTTGTGACAAAAACCAATCCCTTGTGATAAAAACCATTCCCTTGTGATAAAAACCATTCCCTTGTGATAAAAACCACTCCCTTGTGACAAAAACTAATCCCTTGTGACAAAAACTAATCCCTTGTGATAAAAGCCACTCCCTTGTGATAAAAACCACTCCCTTGTGATAAAAACCACTCCCTTGTGATAAAAACCACTCCCTTGTGACAAAAACTAATCCCTTGTGATAAAAACCACTCCCTTGTGATAAAAACCACTCCCTTGTGACAAAAACTAATCCCTTGTGATAAAAACCACTCCCTTGTGACAAAAACTAATCCCTTGTGATAAAAACCACTCCCTTAAAACCCACCGAAAGTGGTCACGCCACTTAACGTTTCTGACCTCTCTCTTCCTGTCTTCCCAACATTTATCGTTCTTGTGTCTTACTCTCCGTCCCTCCCCTTTCCACTCTTGCCACTGATATCATGGTCTAACAAAACACCAAAATTTTCATAAATGATAAACCGGTGAATGCTATACCATGAGTACAAGGCACCGGTAAACCAGCGACTGCGTTAACATTGATACCTTGCCACAGGTTGATAAACCAGTGAACTGGCCATTATCTGACAAAGGCCCGTGTTAGGAGACACTTTCCTGTTTCCTGACGGACAGAACATGGCCCCCTCCCTCACGGTAATTCATTACACTGATATAACAGAGGGGAGAAATAAGCAGTATTCCTCCTATCTCTCTTTCCATTACTTTTTTTCCCCGACAACATGGGTGGAATCACTGCAGTAACTGCATGATGCACATACAATCATACCAATGCTACAGTGATTGCATGAATTGAATACATACATAATTCTCTTCTCCCTGCTTCCATATCAGCCCATACAATATCATTGTATAATACATTTCCCTTCTCCACTGCAACGTTCACGAGAACAATATTTTCATACCTATTTTTAGAACCTATTTCCTCCTCTCCTGTCATCGTTGTCGTGCTAATATAAAGACCCATACAAGAGGGTAATAAGTTGCGTGTATGTAGCCTCCTCTTAGGAGAAAGGAGAGAGGAGCTGACTACGACGTTTTGGCCCAACAACATCGTCGTAAGCTCCTCTGTCCTATTAGTGCGCTATACGTCTATTGTTCCAGTCACATGTTATAGCTATCTCACCAGAAACACGAGAAAAATCACACACTTTAAACAAAATAGTTCCATCGCATTTCCTTGAATTATAACGACGTGCAACTAGTCGCACATTACCACCAAACAGACACACTTTCCATTCACAACACATGAAGACAGTCACACACATTACGGCTAAATACACACATTTCACTTTCATAAGAACATAATAATACTCATTAAATTCAAGTACAAAAAAATCTGAACATATATTCTGCTTCCCTAGCACTTTATGCGCATAATAACGCATTTCTACTTCCCAACACCGCATGTAAATTGTCATATATTATAGCCCGATAAACACATTTCGGCTTCCCAACTCAATATACCTATACTAAATACTCACACGTTTTTCCTCCCTTAAACAACGTTCATATTATCAGTATCTAATTAAAACACATGTTTCCCACTTCCCTAACCATAGTTCAGATAATAGCGCATCTAATTCAAACACATACATTTCCACTACCCTATACAACAATACAGATAATCATACATTAGAGCTAAACGTAGACGACATTCACTCTTTGCTCATGCCACATGCAGGACCCCCTCATGCCTTCCCCTTCCTGGAGAATCTAGGATAATCACACATGCAGCTGCGCGTACATAACACGCTCCCCTCCCTTAGCTAATACAATATCCTGGGCCAAAAATAGGGGGTAGAGCTACTGTGTGTGGGGTGCTGTGGCCAGCGGCCGCCGTCTCATATTGAACCATAAATTTGCTCCTCCTGGCCCCTCCCAACCTGCTTACCAAATCAGCCTGTTCCCCCACTTCCTCTTACCCATCCTGTCTACCACTGACGCCTCCCCTCCCTACAAACTCGCCTGTCAGCTCACCCACCACACCCACTCTGTAGATAGAATCTTCCCCCCTTGCCGCCTCCTATAGAAAATTGTATTCCTGGATAACAGTTCCTATGAATAATTTTCAAAAGAGTGGGAATTTTCTTGTTTTCTTGTAACTGTTATTGTTTATTATGGTTGCGTATATGTCCTTTCATATGTCCCTGCAAGTAATTGGAAACATTGGGCATGTTGCTTACACCTGTCGTTCCTGTTCACCTAGCAGGAAGTAGGTATCTGGGTCTTAGTCGACTGATGTGGGTGGCATCCTGGGGGACAAGATTGAAGGACCACAATGGAAATAAAAATGACAGACCTCGATGACGTACTGACTTTCTTGGGTTGTCTTAGGTGGCTAACTCTCCGAATTAAAAATCTGAATAGATCTCATCTTATCTTATATACACACATCGAACACACATGCATAAGAAGATCAATCAAGAGTAAGGAGTATGGATCAGTTGCATATTCTTCTACTGCCGGAGAGCGTTTTACAAAGGTTTTAAGAAGTACCCAACACCAGAAAACAAAGAGTAATGGCGAGAGGAAATATCAGTATGGAAAAAAATATATTGGATGGTTCCCGACAGATCGGAGCTACGACTGTTACTATACTTAATATAAGAACGATTTTCCAGAGAGGCTTAAATCCTGTGTGTCTTTATTTGTGATGACGTTAAGTGAACGACGGGAAGTAAGTACGAGAGAATATAAGGACAAGTTAAAGGAAAACTTTATAAAGGCTGTAAGGGTTTTCCAGCATTATCTACTAAAGCTTATCCCAAATAAATATATTACTGAGTGAGAAAGAGACCAGTCACAGTGCAAAGTCTGAGAGATTATAAACTACAAATTTCGTGCAAGGCCAAAGCTCTGTGAGTGACCACCGTCTCGAAAATATCTCCCAAAATCCACGTAACCCGCATGAGAACGAATATAAGCGACGTTAACAAGCCTTACAGCTTCCTTTAAGGAAGCGGGAGTCCGTGCACTACCAGCATGGAGCCCACTCCTGGTAAAGCATGTTCGGAAATTAGAGAAGTTTTGATTTTTAGAAGACTAGTTTGACAGCTCAATAGGCTGAACTATGAGGAGACAGAAGAGAAAGTGAACGTAACTACGTAGCGAAGAGAAATTTAAGACAGACTATTCTACAAGTTTCAAGATGCTGTCGGTGCCTACCTGACAGCCAGGGCATAACGTACAAGGACAAGACGGTATGATGAAAGCTAGAAACAAAGTTGAGTCACATATATATTACGAAATATTTCTTGTCTCAAGGTGGTAAGTGAAGCCAACTAGATGAGAAAGTGCTGGGTGTAAACTCTACACACCATTTAAAGAACAAGAATGATAGGACCTAAAAGTCCAGTAACTGAAATTCATCTCCGTCAAAACAACTTGGTAAACACACACTATAATGCACACATATACACAATACTCCAAAAAAGTCCGCATACAGGAGGCCTGGTCACAGACCGGGCCGCGGGGGCGTTGACCCCCGAAACTCTCTCCAGGTCTTCAGGTAATACACAGTCTTCGCGCGCGCGCGCACACACACACACACACACACACACACACACACACACACACACACACACACACACACACACACACACACACACACACACACACACACACACATATATATACTAAGAAAAACACAGATTGCAGAATAAGTATTTATTGGGACAACATTTTGCTGTGTGAAGAGTTTTATCAAGTCTTGATAACGCTCCACACAGAGCGAATCTTTTCCAAACATGTTTCTTCAGCAACTAGTGTTTTTCTTCTTTGCAGAATGCACTTTGAATCGACCTTGTTCTCCCTGATCGCCTTCCCTCCAACACTAAAACTATTACCAGAGCACCCTCAACCCCACGCCAAACACATCATTCTGCAACTCTCCCCTCCCACGCCAGCCAATGTACACTCCCATTCAAAAAAGGTCACTTCCTACCATACCCACAGTCCCCTAATGTCCGGAATCTATCCTCACACCCTCATCCCTACACTAAATGTCTCACCCTGCGAACGACAAACACAAATACCACTCACTCCCAACCCCTACTACCAAAGTCACTTAAGCTAAATGAGCTCTCTCACTCTTCGATATGAACCCCTACTCTCCTACTTCTCAGCACCTCCACCCATTACTCATTATCCTCCACTACACCTAACAAACCCACTAAACAGCGACTCACATCCCCTCCATGCATAGACTAAATTTATCTCTCGTCCCCAACCATCAGCTCGTATCTCAGAGTCACTGGCCCAGTGATTTATATTGTTTCGATTATGTTTACACCTCTCCTGCTGCCTTGGTCCACATGGCAATAAAAATGGAAACCGGATGTTAGTCGACTGTTGTGGGTCACATCCTGGGAAAAATTATTATGATAAGTGTATCAGGAACTCAAGCCCTGCTGAAAGGTAAAACGTAGCCACATAATGCAATATGTCTAATGATACTAATTAAATAAAATGACCTTAATTACGCCAAGGAAGAACGAACACGATACCAATCAAGAAAGGAAACAATTATTCCCGTGAAACCAACAGAGAGGAACACACATAAAGTCAATGACTCACGAAATCATAATGGCACGATTGTAAACAACTCGCCGAACAGAGGGTTCGAACCTACGGTTGTCCAGACCTCAAATCAGCAGGAAAGTGCGATATATAAATTTAATGTTCAATGACAGACGAAACAGCAAAGAAGTTAGATAAGAATTTAGTATAGAGAAGTGCTGCGCTGCGGATAAGCAGAACCAGGTGAGGAAAAGAGAAAGTGGCGAACAGAAAGCCACAACACTGTGTCTGGAACAGTCCAACAAAAACTCGTAATTAGGAAACCGAAGACTTGACAATGGTCCAAGATGGATCGAAACACCGAAATTTAGTTCCTCTCCTAAGTACGGATTTTTTGGTGAAGAGAAAGTGGACTGTATCTCAAGCCAAACCGGCTTCCAGAAGGGCCCAAAGAGAATAATATCTGAGACACGCTCGAGTAACAAATATAAAACACACACACACACACACAAACAAGAATACATACTTGCACGTACTCACACCGAAACACGCTTTAATATACATATAAATACATTCATAAAACTACTTACATAAACGTACAGTGATACATATTTGCATATTGTGCAAGAAAGGTATACAATACCGACAAGATGAAAGTTAAGACACATGTGCAACATCTGGTTGTCTTTACGGTAGACGCTTCGCCATCCAGTGTTTTATCAATACAGATTCTAGGACATAATTAGAAGACGAGTAGAACTATATACAAAGGATGAGGTAATCAATCCTCAGCCTTGGAGCTGGTGTTGAGAGCACCGTGGTTGTAGTGATTCTGGAGCAAAGGCAAGGAGACTGGCGTTTATATAGGCGTCAGTGGATAGGGACGTGTAGCAAACGAGGGCATAGTCACTGGTAGGCGGGATTTCCCAGTGGATGTAGGTCCTACCCAAAGGGATAGGTTAGTTGTAGTAGCCGTGAAGGTCTTGTAGATGTCCTCTGAACCAAGATTCCATGATGTTGTACGGTTTCATGGAAGGCAAATCCTGTGTTACAAACCTACTAGAGTTTTATGACAAGGTAACTGAAGACATGAGATGGAGGGGTGGGCTGATTACATTTTCTTGGACTGCAAGAAGGCCTTCGACACAGTTCCTCACAAGAGATTAGTACAGAAGCTAGAGGATCAGGCACATATAACAGGAAGGGCACTGCAATGGATCAGAGAATACCTAACAGGGAGGCAACAGCGAGTCATGGTCCGTGATGAGGTATCACAGTGGGCGCCTGTGACGAGCGGGGTCCCACAGGGGTCAGTCCTGGGACCAGTGCTATTCTTGGTATATGTGAACGACATGACGGAAGGGATAGACTCAGAAGTGTCCCTGTTTGCTGATGATGTGAAGTTAATGAGGAGAATTAAATCAGATGCGGACCAGACAGGTCTACAAAGAGACCTGGACAGGCTGGACGCGTGGTCCAGCAACTGGCTCCTAGAATTTAACCCCGCCAAATGCAAAATCATGAAGATCGGAAAAGGGCAAAGAAGACCGCAGACAGGTGGCCAAAGATTGCAAACCTCAGTCAAGGAGAAAGATCTAGGGATGAGTATAATATCGAGTACTTCGCCAGAAGCACACATTAACCAGATAAATGCTGCGGCATGTGGACGCCTGGCAAACCTGAGAATAGCGTTCCGGTACCTCAGTAAGGAATCGTCCAAGACTCTATACAGTGTGTACGTCAGGCCCATACTGGAGTACGCAGCACCAGCTTGGAATCCACACCCGGTAAAACACGTCAAGAAATTAGAGAAAGTGCAAAGGTTTGCAACAAGGCTGGTTTCAGAGCTGAGGGGAATGTCCTACGAAGAAAGGTTAAGGGAAATCGGTCTGACGACACTGGAGGACAGGAGGGTCAAGGGAGACATGATAACGACATACAAAATACTGCTTAGAATAGACAAGGTGGACAGAGACAGGATGTTCCAGAGATGGGACACAGAAACAAGGGGTCACAATTGGAAGCTGAAGACTCAGATGAGTCAAAGGGATGTTAGGAAGTATTCCTTCAGCCACAGAGTTGTAAGAAGTGGAATAGTCTGGCAAGCGATGTAGTGGAGGCAGGAACCATACATAGTTTTAAGACGAGGTATGATGAAGCTCATGTAGCAGGGAGAGGGAGGACCCAGTAGCGGTCAGTGAAGAGGCGGGACCAGGAACTGAGTCTCGACCCCTGCAACCACAATTAGGTGAGTACAGTTAGGTGAGTACACACACACACACAACTTCCAACCTTGTATATTTATAAACGAAATCTTTCCCGCCGCTCCTAGATTACCATTGTTGCGGGAGGAATTACATAGCGATATTTTACCCCAGACTGCCCTAAAGTGTCTTATTCTCCCCCTCGCAATCCACAATTTTCTCTCGGTTGGGATGGGCAGGATAGCAGGCGGTGAGTTGCCATTTCACGCGATATACTCGACACTTAAACCCGGTCTGCTCGCGCCCTCTGTCTCGCTATCTTTTTTATTACGCCTTACATTATAATGCCTTTTATTACGTTTTATCTCGGGTATTATCCTACCCATCTTCGCCTTCCTTCATCCTCGCAGACTAAGCTGGTATCGACCAGTGTTTGATATCTTTATCCTCAATAACCTCGATTTATTCCGTCCTCGCAGACTAAGCTGGTATCGACCAGTGTTTGATATCTTTATCCTCAATAACCTCGATTTATTCCGTCCTCGCAGACTAAGCATTTATTGTGTAATGTTGATATCCTCTGATATGTAATTACGATAAAAATTTATATTTAGCTATTATTGTTTTTATAATTGTTATTATTATTATTATTAGTAGTAGTAGTAATAGTAGTAGTAGAAGTAACAGTAATAGTAGTAGTAACAGTAGTAATATTAATAGTAGTAGTAATAATAATAGTAGTAACAGTAATAGTAGTAGTAATAATAATAGCAGTAGTAACAGTAATAGTAGTAGTAGTAGTGGTAGTAGTAATAGTAACAATAGCAATAGTAGTATAGAGTATACTACTATACTCTATAGCAGTATAGAGTATAGTGGTATAGAGAAGTGGCTCAAGGACGCCTTAACGGGACTAAAAACACACTAAGCATTAATCAACACATTGAAGTACTGGACCGTTGATATACCTTTGATGAGTCCCGAGAATTTTTCTACTCCCTGAGCCCGGTCATGGGCCAGGCTTGTCTGGTCAACCAGGCTGTTGCTACTGGTGGCCCACTACCCCACATAGCCATCACAGCTTGGTTGATCTGGTACCTATATGACGTACTAAAGGGGGATGGCACTCACTGGTTTATCAATTTTGGATTGGTTTGTAACAGATTCGAATACTACCCGTTCCGTGATTTATAATAAAAGATTTACTTTAACGGGAAGTGCTAAAACCGTGTGGGTCATTCTGGGCAATGAATGTTGGATCATCCGTCCCATGATCGCCGCATGATTATTTGAAAGTCAGATTCTTTTAGCAGGTTGTATCTTACTGGAACTTGTAAAAGGCTGAATCATACTGGAACTTGTAAAAAGGCTGTATCTTACTGAAACTTGTAAAAGGCTACATCGTACTGGAACTTGGAAAAAAGGCTGTATCTTACTGGAACTTGTAAAAGGCTACATCATACTGGAACTTGTAAAAGGGCTGTATCTTACTGGAACTTGTAAAAGACTGTATCACATGGGAACTTGGAAAGGCTGTCATATTGGAAATTGTAAAAGGCTGCTTCTTAATGAAACCTGGAAAAAATTGTATAATACTGGAACTTGTAAAGGGCTGTATAATACTGGAACCTGTAAAGGGCTGTATAATACTGGAACCTGTAAAGGGCTGTATAATACTGGAACCTGTAAAGGGCAGTATAATACTGGAACCTGTAAAGGGCCGTATAATACTGGAACCTGTAAAGGGCAGTATAATACTGGAACCTGTAAAGGGCAGTATAATACTGGAACCTGTAAAGGGCTGTATAATACTGGAACCTGTAAAGGGCTGTATAATACTGGAACCTGTAAAGGGCTGTATAATACTGGAACTTGTAAAGGGCTGTTTCATACTGGATCTTGGAAAAGACTGTATCATACTTTAACTTGGAAAAGGTGAAATGTTGTTTCTTGTTCTATGTTGTCATCTGTCCTGCGTGACATCCATGACATCCGTCAGCCTGTCATCCATCTCTGTTAGGAGGATGACAAGACAGGCTTTGCCAATCTCTCAACTCTTGCTGACGTCTCGTTATAAAGACCTAGGGGAAGGGGCGAGGGGGGAGTGTTGCCTTGATGCTGGTGAAGGTCTCTTGATTCAAGGAACGGAGGCTACCCTTCCCAGCTCACCGGATAAATCTTAATTACCTAGCAAATCTCTTTGGTTGCATTACCTTAGCGATATTAACGCCTCTATTCAAAATAATAATAATAATAATAATAATAATAATAATAATAATAATAATAATAATAATAATAACAATAATAATATAAAAGTCCTCCATTTGGGGTGTTCTGTAACTTTAATTCTAATCGTTCCACCATCTTAAAATTTACGTCTGTTTTTTTGTACTGGAATGATGTTGGCTGTTATCTAGTTACTTGGCAGCACCACTAACTCTAGTGTACTGGAATGATGTTGGTTGTTATCTAGTTACTCGGCAGCACCACTAACTCTAGTATACTGGAATGATGTTGGTTGTTATCTAGTTACTCGGCAGCACCACTAACTCTAGTGTACTAGAATGATGTTGGTTGTTATCTAGTTACTCGGCAGCACCACTAACTCTAGTATACTGGAATGATGTTGATTATTATCCAGTTACTCGGCAGCACCACTAACTCTAGTGTACTGGAATGATGTTGGCTGCTATCTAGTTACTCGGCAGCACCACTAACTCTAGTATACTGGAATGATGTTGGTTGTTATCTAGTTACTCGACAGCACCACTAACTCTAGTGTACTGGAATGATGTTGGCTGTTATCTAGTTACTCGGCAGCACCACTAACTCTAGTATACTGGAATGATGTTGGTTGTTATCTAGTTACTCAACAGCACCACTAACTCTAGTGTATTGGAATGATGTTGGTTGTTATCTAGTTACTCGACAGCACCACTAACTCTAGTGTACTGGAGTGATGTTGGCTGTTATCTAGTTACTTGGCAGCACCACTAACTCTAGTGTACTGGAATGATGTTGGTTGTTATCTAGTTACTCGGCAGCACCACTAACTCTAGTATACTGGAATGATGTTGGTTGTTATCTAGTTACTCGGCAGCACCACTAACTCTAGTATACTGGAATGATGTTGATTATTATCCAGTTACTCGGCAGCACCACTAACTCTAGTGTACTGGAATGATGTTGGCTGCTATCTAGTTACTCGGCAGCACCACTAACTCTAGTATACTGGAATGATGTTGGTTGTTATCTAGTTACTCGACAGCACCACTAACTCTAGTGTACTGGAATGATGTTGGCTGTTATCTAGTTACTCGGCAGCACCACTAACTCTAGTATACTGGAATGATGTTGGTTGTTATCTAGTTACTCAACAGCACCACTAACTCTAGTGTACTGGAATGATGTTGGTTGTTATCTAGTTACTCGACAGCACCACTAACTCTAGTATACTGGAATGATGTTGGTTGTTATCTAGTTACTCAACAGCACCACTAACTCTAGTGTACTGGAATGATGTTGGTTGTTATCTAGTTACTCGACAGCACCACTAACTCTAGTGTACTGGAATGATGTTGGTTGTTATCTAGTTACTCGACAGCACCACTAACTCTAGTATACTGGAGTGATGTTGGCTGTTATCTAGTTACTTGGCAGCACCACTAACTCTAGTATACTGGAATGATGTTGGCTGTTATCCAGTTACTCGGCAGCACCACTAACTCTAGTATACCGGTATGATGTTTGCTGCCATTGAGATATGTGATTATCATATAAATATCTGGCAGGGTTCTTAACTCCAGTGACTTCATATATAGTACTCAGGAGGATGTTATATCTGGTTCTTTTAATCTTTCAAGCAGGTCTTCTGGACGTTTCTTTGCTTATTTTATAAGTTACTCAAAAATTCTCTAGCAATGCCAAAAACGGTAGATGGCGAAAACCAACAAATGGTGAGTGAAAAGCACATAAACAGCCTAAGTCTTTTATTTAACAACGTTTTGCTATGGAGATTTCTTAGATACTCGACAAAAATCGAGGGCGGGCGAAACGTCGCTTAATAATCTTATGTGTCTTTGAGTTACTGCCCAATTTGACTGTGACTCTGTCAGGCTACGTAATTTTTCCTTGTTCTAATGTGAGGTTTTTGGAATCTTGGTTTCTAAATTGTTTACATAGTTCTCATCTCTCATCACTGGCTCGTTTACCATCGCTTCCCTCCCACGGGAAACGCTAAACCCTTAAGTTTGATTCGATGTTTGGCATGTGGAAGGTAATCAGGTTTAATTCATGAATGATGACGCTGGCTCCAGCTCCTAGGATCAAAAGCTCCTTTGAAGCGTATCTCGATGTACCTGAAGAGCATAGTGGGCTGATAATTTTTTTCGCCGTGTCGTTTTCGAAATGACTATCTGCTTCCTTTTTTATTCTGTGGTATTGAGCCATGACCGTCCTGCGCACTTCCTCTGTTTATTGTATGTTCTCCATAACCTTTATTATCATGCTCTCTTCTTTATGGCTTTTGCTTCCCCCGCATTGTTTATCAATATGTAAAGCAGCTCTGGGATGGATATCTCTGGGGGTTACCATTTTAATGTGTAAATGAAGAATAAAGGTCACAAATTAAGAAATAACTCATATATTTGAGAGGAAACGCAGACAACGTTTCACCCAGTTCTGGAACAGTTGTAACTAGTTGTTATAGAATTTATGGGTAAAATAATTCCCGAAATACTCCGACATAATAGTGGCTTTCTTTGTACCAATCAAATTATGAAATGTAATCACACATTATAACCTTTGCAAAAAAATAGGCTTATGTTCTGTTTTGTTTTATTTCTTATGAATACATTTACAATAGTTATTACAACCAATTTCTTCAAAAGCTGTTATTAATAATTATTGTTTTTATTTTAATATTATGATTAAAATAATTATCATTAAAAATATGAATATTTTTACTGAGATTTCAATAATACTTCGACCACTTCCACAGCCATTTTCCTACCCATTTCAGTGTCCTAGTGCATCATGTAGCCATTTTCCTACCCATTTCAGTGTCCTAGTGCATGATGTAGCCATTTTCCTACCCATTTCCGTGTCCTAGTGCATGATGTAGCCATTTTCCTACCCATTTCAGTGTCCTAGTGCATGATGTAGCCATTTTCCTACCCATTTCAGTATCCTAATGCATGATGTAGCCATTTTCCTACCCATTGCAGTGTCCTAGTGCATGATGTAGCCATTTTCCTACACTTTTCAGTGTAGTTGTATTTGCGTATTCTCATTTATTTTATGCGATTTAACTTTTTATATTTAAATATTAGAGACTTACATTGATATTGTGTAAATATGATGTTAGTGTAAATATATAAATATGATATGTAAATATGGGGAAGAGGAGAAGAATTCTTCCTCCGTAAGTCATGCGTGTCGTAAGAGGCGACTAAGTTGCCAGGAACAAGGGGCTAGTAACCCCCTCTCTTGTATAAATTACTGAATGCATAAAGAAGAAAAAGTTTACGTTTATTGGTGGGAGACGGCCAGTGTGTAAAAAAAAATAAATAAAAGTTAATTTGTTTTGGTTTAGAAGATGAAGGGTTTATGGCAATTTTTTTGAGCTCCTCTTTGCTTTTAGAGTTCCTCGTTACTCTTAGAGCTCTTCGTTACCTTCAGAGTTATTCATTACTTTTAGAGTTTCTCGTTACTTTTAGAGTCTCTCGTTACTTTTAGAGTCCCTGGTTATTTTTTACTGGTAGCATGCAAGAGCACACTGCTTACAGTCTTGCACTCACAGTGACAGTCATTCTTCACATGAAAAGAAAATCAAATTGCCTAATATTTTAAGAAGTGTTAAATCATCCAGTGTAAGTAGTGATGGAGGCTCCATCCTCCGTCCGCTAATCGCAACTCAAACTCTGATCAATACAATAACCCGCACACAGGAAAGAGAAGCTTATTACGACCTTTCGGTCCGACCTGGACCATTTACAAGTCACACAGTGTGACATGTAAATGGTTCAAGTTGGACCGAAACGTCGTCATAAGCTTCACTCTCTTATGTGCAGGTTACTTGTTTATTGCTCCAGTCACGGTATTGTGCGTTTTCGTTCTTTCTTCAAACTCTCATCAGTCAGGCTATTTGCGATTGTCTGGAGAAGAAAAATATAGTGAAAACCATGGTGTCAGATATGGGGGGTGTTCCGCCTGAGGGCTGCTGCTGCACGCTCATCGTGGGAGAAGCAGCAAGGGCAGACACCAGTGGCCAATCTTCACAGGAAACCCGTGGCAATATTTCTCGCTGAGGAGAAGGGGCACCTTTTGTCAGGATCTCCGGGAACGAGTTTATCTCTCGAGGCGATCACCACCAACGCTGGCGCCGAGGAAAGAGAAGAGGAAAGGGGATGAAAGGGGGAAAATCGGATAGAGGGGAATGGATAAAAGAGTTTTGCAGAGGATAGACTGGAAAAGGAAATGCTGAGGTTGAAAAAAAAAGAGGGAGAGCTGAGAACTACTCGGGATGTTTAAGCGTGTTCTAGTGTCCCATGAAGTTGGTGGTCATATATTGCTACTGCAAGACTGAATGGGAAGCCAGCAACATGGGGAACACTGATACCATAAGGGAGGAGGAACACTGCAGTAGGCCTAATGGTCCATACTTGACAGGAACAACAGAAGACATTTTATTCTAAATACAAAATAACAGACAAATGGACAGTTGAAGACCTGGTCTATACTGAGGACATATGATAACTGGATAATGAGAGAGCTGTCTGTTTCTACCAAGGTTGTGGCTGAAGTACCACTAGACTGTCTCAGCTATTACTACACTTTTTTCAACAGCCACTGTTGATACTACTGTTAAACTACTGGTGTAGCTCTTGTCTAGACAGATAACTGAGACCATGAGAGTAAAGCAGAAGGCTCCATAGCTACTCTCCTTTCTATTCGAAAAAATACGGCCTCCATGAAATACGCCACACTGAACAAGAATATGTTAATAACTCTGGAGGTATTACAATCTCTCTCTCTCTCTCTCTCTCTCTCTCTCTCTCTATATATATATATATATATATATATATATATATATATATATATATATATATATATATATATATATATATATATGTATATATATATGTATATATATATATATATATATATATTATGTATATATATATATATATATATATATATATATATATTATGTATATATATATATATATATATTTATTTATGTATATATATATATATATATATATATATATATATATATATATATAAATTATGTATATATATATATATATATATATATATATATATATATATATATATATATATATATATATATTTCTTCTTCTTTCAACATACCAGCCGTATCCCACCGAGGTGGGGTGGCCCAAAAGAAAAAACTAAAGTTTCTCTTTTTAAATTTAGTAATATATACAGGAGAAGGGGTTACCAGCCCCTTGCTCCTGGCATTTTAGTCGCCTCTTACAACACGCATGGCTTACGGAGGAAGAATTATGTTCCACTTCCCCATGTGTGTGTGCTTGTGTGTGTGTGTGTGTGTGTGTGTGTGTGTGTGTGTGTGTGTGTGTGTGTGTGTGTGTGTCGTGCCGAATAGGTAAAACTGGTGAATTAGCAAAAACTCATTTAGCATTAAGTCCTTTCTTAAATTTTCTCTTATACGTTTAAAGATATATTTTCTTCATTTATGATAATGTAAATATTAATAATTTTTTACCAAAATAACCTTAGAAAATTTACCTAACCTTATTATAACAAGAGCAATTTAATTTAGCTTAATACAACTAAATATATTTTAGATAAGTTTACAATAATTTAATAATAAACAGACACAACGAAATGCATTTTTTTCGTTAGGTTCAAAATGAACCATACCCCCGGCCGGGATTGAACCCGCGGTCATTGAGACTCTATGACCGCGGGTTCAATCCCGGCCGGGGGTATGGTTTATTTGCAATCGTGTCATTACGATTTCTTAAGTCAAGTTCAAAATGATTTTTGCGAAATTATTGCATACACAAAGTTTTACCTATTCGGCACCACACACACACATACACACACACACACACACACACACACACACACACACACACACACACACACACACACACATACACACACATACACACACACACAAGCGATGTAGTGGAGGCAGGATCCATACATAGCTTTAAGCAGAGGTATGATAAAGCTCACGGTTCAGGGAGAGTGACCTAGTAGCGACCAGTGAAGAGGCGAGGCCAGGAGCTTGGACTCGACCCCTGCAACCTCAACTAGGTGAGTACAACTAGGTGAGTACACACACACACACACACACACACACACACACAGACACACACACACACACAGACACACACACACGGCACCAGTTTGGAACCCACACCTAGCCAAGCACGTAAAGAAACTAGAGAAAGTGCAAAGGTTTGCAACAAGACTAGTCCCAGAGCTAAGAGGTATGTCCTACGAGGAGAGGTTAAGGGAAATCAACCTGACGACACTGGAGGACAGGAGAGATAGGGGGGACATGATAACGACATACAAAATACTGAGAGGAATTGACAAGGTGGACAAAAACAGGATGTTCCAGAGATTGGACACAGTAACAAGGGGACACAGTTGGAAGCTAAAGACACAGATGAATCACAGGGATGTTAGGAAGTATTTCTTCAGCCACAGAGTAGTCAGTAAGTGGAATAGTTTGGGAAGCGATGTAGTGGAGGCAGGATCCATACACAGCTTTAAGCAGAGGTACGATAAAGCTCACGGCTCAGGGAGAGTGACCTAGTAGCGATCAGTGAAGAGGCGGGGCCAGGAGCTCGGACTCGACCCCCGCAACCTCAACTAGGTGAGTACAACTAGGTGAGTACACACACACACACACACACACACACACACACACACACATATATATATATATATATATATATATATATATATATATATATATATATATATATATATATATATATATATATATATATATATATATATATATATGTCGTGCCGAATATGTAAAACTGGTCAATTAGCAAGAACTCATTTAAAATTAAGTCCTTTCTAAAATTTTCTCTTATACGTTTAAAGATATATTTTTTTCATTAATGTTAATGTCAAAATTTTTAATTTTGCACGAAAGAATCCTAGAAAACTTACCTAACCTTATTATAACAAGTGCAATTTATTTTATCTTAACCCAACTGAATATATTTTAGATTTGTTTACAATAATTTAATACTAAACAAACACAATGAAATATATTTTTTTCGTTAGGTTCAGAATAAATTTGACGAAATTATTGCATACACAAATTTTCACTTGTCCTATATGGCAAGATGAGCGTTGCTATTTAAGCCAAGATCGCAAGTTCTGCCTATTCGGCACAACATATATATATATATATATATATATATATATATATAAATATATATATATATATATATATATATATATATATATATATATATATATATTTATATATATATATATATGCGTATTGAAGAGTGTAGAAAGCTTGCTATTATCATTATTTATAATGATATTCTCACTGTTATTAGTTTTGCTTCACTGTGTTCCTCCTACGCTCATCTACTTAAATTAAGCAACTATAAATACCGGACCAGAAAGCATGTAATTAATGGTTGCATTTACAACCCTTCTGACTATAAATTCAATATTATTACACTCATTACTTCTGCATAATTTTACATAATTTTGCTAATAATATCTTAGCTAACAATGGTCTTTATATAAGATGAACCTTGGAAAAATTCTCTAATGTGCTTCTGCTGTTATAAGAAGACGCCATAAAAAGTGATCATGAAAAATTTAAAATGATTGCAGTAATAAATATCGTCGTAAGTTTATGTATATTATGTTCCTAGAGGAGAGTGTACCGGTGAATGTACACTGAAAGTTGACTTCAGTCCCTATTTTGGGAAGTATCCATGACAGATTACGTGTAGCCTTGAAGATCCACGTGTACTCGATAGGCTTTAAACTGAATGAAGCTTCCAATCATATCTTGCTACAGTGTATACGTAATGAGAAAAGGGAGTCTCTCTGGGAATATACAGCAAAAAGTGTGTATACATGGGAATATACAGTAAAAGTTATGTATACGTGGGTATATACACCGATTGATGTATATTTCTCAATGTACGAGTATCTGTACTTAAATACACAAATAACCGACGTTTCGGTCCAAGTCGGACCGAAACGTCGTCGTAAGCACGTCTCTTCAATGTGCTGGTTATTTGTGTATCGTTCCAGTCACGGTATTGTGCCTTTTTTGTTATTATCTGTACTGAGTACTTCACGTCTAAAGGTGTGTGCATTTCTTACAATGATGAATAAGACACATGTGCAACACATAGGTATCTATATTGTTGAAATGTTTCATCCGCACAACAGACTTTGTCAATCAGTTGCAGGAGAATGCAACACTAGACTGAGCAGAAGAAATTTTGATGTGTCAGTCCGTCAACAATATATTCCTTGATGTATACATGCACACAGTAGTATATATTTCTCAATTTTGACTGGTGGTGTACATGCGACATGTAGTCGATAGATATTAAAATTAAGAAACCATCCAACCTTCTCTTGGCATATCGAATGTACAACAGCTGCCAGGTGTATCTTAATTATTCATTCATACCCCTCCCCTTCTTTCTTCTTTATCTCTTCCTCTTCCTCCTTTCCCTCCTGCTCCAATAACCCCGCCCATCATACCTCACTATCCATTAAATGGAATATAGACAACTCAAAAGCAGTCGAACTTCTGACATAAACAAAATATCAGTCAAATGTCAGGTTGTCGATATTTTTGTGTTCGCTGGAAATGTTTGTGGCCTGGGCGCGCGTGGGGTAACTTTTTTGTGTTCGCTGGAAATGTTTGGCGCCTGTGCGCTCTTGGGGGTAAATTAACCATCGAACTGATCGACTAGTTGACTGGTAGTGAAACGAGAGGGAGTTTCGATTTCTGTTATGTTGCGCCTCTGAACGCGTTAATTAACCTACTACTGAATGGCTTAGAGAGCGGGACGTATATAAGGCTTAGCGAATTTGATCTCTCCGTTGATGTGATATATTTCTCTCAATGTGTTTCTCTTCTATGAGTAAAGTCGCCACTGGATCCAAAATGACGTACTTCCAACAAGAGCGAAGAAAATGTGCAAGTTGCATAACAAACTTTAATTGGGAGAACGTTTCGCTCATTGTGGAGCGTCATTACTTGCTACAGCTCTTCTCCGAGCTAAACGTTGTTCTTTTAAAAGCTTGTTTTACACGTATCTTCACTAAAATTGTCACTGTTTACGGAATGACTGTATAAATATACTTGTTGTCCCGAGTCATCTAGCAGTAAAAATGTACCTGGGTGTTCTACGACTGTAGGTGTCATCTTGGGGCGGTGATATTATAAATGGGAATGAGCTTCATTTCACAACGAAGTAGGAAGCCTGGAGGTTAAATTTGGCTCGGTGATGACTACGAAGAATGACTTAGTGGACCTCAGAAGATGGACAACTTTGAACTCTACAACCCTTCATGGTAAGGACTATTGATATAATGAATGGGACCTTCTCATTATATTCTGATTACCTTCCATTCCCAGCCACTGTATGGCCTAATACGTTCAGAACTTCATCATGGATATACCAATAATCGATAGTAATAGATGCAAAAACTAGATTTTTGAGGCAAAGATACTCACGTATAATGCATACACAATCTTCTGGATGGAATACCCAATAGTCTTCAACTTCTGGACAAGGTAGACAATCTCTCAAATTGACACGTCTTAAATCTCGACATATGTTGGAAGAACTTGACGTTTCAGCACATCATCAACACCGGTGACACATCGACGAAGTTACTGCTATGCATATAAGGCCGGTGCTTCCAATGTTGCATACTGGGACCAACTTCGTGGACCACCAGGAGACATTTATTATACCAGAAGCCAGGAAACTATCACCATATTCATTTTGGTTGAACGTCTCTTAAGGACATTATTACAGTATATCAGCGGTCATTGATTCCCTAATGGATCGCGTTTGGAACATGCTTTCAAAATAGACATTCAAGAAATCACGTCGTACTGCTTGCATGAAAAGGTATAATTATTAAGCAAATATGTTATGATCGAAAATATATATGGAATCTTTCAAATAAAGAAAGAACCGAGTATTGGTATAACTCTATTATTATTAATGATATTAATGCTACTAATTCTTTACAATATAAAAAACTCATGAATAACCAGAACATTGGGCATACGCGGATTATCTGGAACCTATAGAGCCCAAATATTATCAATTGGCATCAACATACTATATGACATATAGATAGAGGATTATACTATTCAGGGGCTATTTAGTACATGTAACACTCAACATCACTCATTCTGTGACCTGTTGTATGCTGGAGCTCACAGTTAATAAAAATCTTGCTAGATACTAATTTCCCAGAGGTATCAGGGAAGCAGCCAAACGCTCTGGTATTCTTAATAAATGAATTTTTTTTCTTTGTAAGTATGTATTATTTGAAATTTCTGTTCTTCACTCTGTTCTTCACTCTGAAGACGTAGAAACGTTGATCTATTCTTGCCAGTCAGTTGCTACTGAGTGTCACGCAGTTATTTCACTCCAGAGAGTCTCCTTATATGTCTAAAAGTTCATGCTGCTACAGCACCTCCATTGCTTGGAATATCATGAAGGTTTGTTTGAGATCACATTCTCTGATTCCTAGGAAAAAAAGTTTGAATATTTCTTACAGTATTTAAATTTCAAAGTAACGAACTAGTTGCACTGTTAACATCCTCTTCATACAGTTTCAGAAACCTGAATTAACCAGAGTATTTATTATTTTTTTTAATACATCGGCCATTTCCACCAAGGTAGGATTGTCCGTAAAAGAAAAACTTTCATCATCATTCATTCCATCACTGTTTTGCCAGAGGCGCGCTTACAGTAGAGTTGTAAAACTGCAGCATTAAGACCCCTCCTTCAGAGAGGTGTTAATTAATGTTGCAATTTATTATTGTGACCACGTACAAATGGTGTCGATCAATAACAACGCTGCCACTAGCCAAGGATATATATATATATTATATATATACAGTGGAACCTCAAAAATCGAACTGCTCCCAACACGACCAATTATGTAAGTGTATTTTTGTAAGTGCTTTTATAAGTGTATTTTTAAGGGTCTGAAATGGACTAATCTAATTTACATTATTCCTGATGGGAAAAAATTCATTCGGTAAAGGCACTCGAACAGCCTTCTGGACCGAAGAAAGTTCGATATTTGAGGTTCCACTGTATATATATACATATATATATATATATATATATATATATATATATATATATATATATATATATATATATATATATATATATATATATATATATATATATATATATGTCGTGCCGAATATGTAAAACTGGTCAGTTAGCAAGAACTCGTTTAAAATTAAGTCCTTTCTAAAATTTTCTCTTATACGTTTAAAGATATATTTTTTAATTAATGTTGATACAAAAATTTATAATTTTGCACCAAAAGGAACTTAGAAAACTTACCTAACCTTATTATAACAAGAACAATTTATTTTAGCCTAACCCAACTAAATATATTTTAGATTTGTTTACAATAATTTAATACTAAACAAATACAGTGAAATATATTTTTTTCGTTAGGTTCAGAATGATTTTGGCGAAATTATTGCATACACAAACTTTCACTTGTCCTATATGGCAAGATGAGCGTTGCTATTTAAGCCAAGATCGCAAGTTCTGCCTATTCGGCACGACACACACACACACACACACACACACACACACACACACACACACACACACACACACACACACACACACACACACACATATACATATATACCCAAAACATTTTCCGTGGAACTAACCTAAACAAAAAATACCTCCCCCCTTCTGAAAAAAATATATTTATACCCAAATAATCGAAGAAAATACACTAAGTGTGAATAGAATGACTGAATGTGTGGACTACGATTATAGTGGGGCTTGATAAAGTTCTACGCAGAGCGAAACGTGCAAATAAATGCATTTTCTGCTAATCATATTTTTGTCTTGATGCTTTTCGAACAATACTACATTTCTTCTAAAATAATAAGATTTTCTCAAACGATCTCCCAAACATACGTTGCAAAACATACCCAAACATACCCAAACATACCCAAACATGCCAAACATGCTCAAAACGTGCGCTCATACTCAAACAAAACAGTAAATAAACGAGCTTCAAAAGTAATCAACTCGATGTACACTAAAAAAGATTATAACGAATTCAAAAGCAAACAAGTATTTTAGAAAGAGTAATTTTTTTTCTGTGGGATTAATGAAGTATCGAGGGAAGGAGGCAAACACGAGCAGAAAAACAGCGGCTATCCGAGCGATGAGAATCACGAAGACAAGGATAGCAGGATGCAGGTGGAGAGTTACGGGAGGATGGTGATGGATAATGACACGAGGATGGTGGTCAGGGCCGGGAGGATCGCTAATGACGACAGGGTGGTGGTAGGGAGGATGGTACAGACGACAGGGTGGTGGTAGGGAGGATGATACAGACGACAGGGTGGTGGTAGGGAGGATGGCACAGACGACAGGGTGGTGGTAGGGAGGATGGTACAGTCGACAGGGTGGTGGTAGGGAGGATGGTACAGACGACAGGGTGGTGGTAGGGAGGATGGTACAGACGACAGGGTGGTGGTAGGGAGGATGGTACAGACGACAGGGTGGTGGTAGGGAGGATGGTACAGACGACAGGGTGGTGGTAGGGAGGATGATACAGACGACAGGGTGGTGGTAGGGAGGATGGTACAGACGACAGGGTGGTGGTAGGGAGGATGGTACAGACGACAGGGTGGTGGTAGGGAGGATGGTACAGACGACAGGGTGGTGGTAGGGAGGAAGGTACAGACGACAGGGTGGTGGTAGGGAGGAAGGTACAGACGACAGGGTGGTGGTAGGGAGGATGGTACAGACGACAGGGTGGTGGTAGGGAGGATGGTACAGACGACAGGGTGGTGGTAGGGAGGATGGTACAGACGACAGGGTGGTGGTAGGGAGGATGGTACAGACGACAGGGTGGTGGTAGGGAGGATGGTACAGACGACAGGGTGGTGGTAGGGAGGATGGTACAGACGACAGGGTGGTGGTAGGGAGGATGGTACAGACGACAGGGTGGTGGTAGGGAGGATGGTACAGACGACAGGGTGGTGGTAGGGAGGATGGTACAGACGACAGGGTGGTGGTAGGGAGGATGGTACAGACGACAGGGTGGTGGTAGGGAGGATGGTACAGACGACAGGGTGGTGGTAGGGAGGATGGTACAGACGACAGGGTGGTGGTAGGGAGGATGGTACAGACGACAGGGTGGTGGTAGGGAGGATGGTACAGACGACAGGGTGGTGGTAGGGAGGATGGTACAGACGACAGGGTGGTGGTAGGGAGGATGGTACAGACGACAGGGTGGTGGTAGGGAGGATGGTACAGACGGCAGGGTGGTGGTAGGGAGGACGATACAGGCTGAACTGCTCAATAAATATCACTCAAAAAAAAGGGAAATTTCACTCCTAGAAATTGCAGCTTTAAAGAATAAACACTCACACTAGACAGAAGAAACACAAAGGAATAAACAATTATTCAGGAAAGTATTTTACATATGTATTAAGTAAAAAGCAAAAATATCTTCATGTATCGGCCCTCAACTTTAAGGAGATTCATGCATAGATGATAGAAATCAGCGAAATCTTGAAAAACCTGTATCAATATTCAGCAATCCAGTCAATATATAACTGAAAACCAGGTGGATCTCTTGACTAACACTACAAATTACATATTAGCACAAATCCTCCAGACTCAATGGATATAAATTCGTTAGACAACATTCAGCGTAGAATGACTAAATTAATACATAGCATGGGAATGCGCGTAGAAATGCGGTCCTCCAGACCGCATTCCTACGCACGCAGTACCTTGGCCTGATTCCTGGAATACGTTATATGAAAAGAAATGCAACGTGCCATTAGCACCAGTTCTCTTCCTTATGAGGAAAAGCTTAGATCAGGTTAAATACCCGAGTCCTTTATTTTGCTCCCATGGCAAAACAAAAAATACGGACAAGAAACACTAATATCACACTTCATAAAAGCCTTTGAAAGGGGTATATGTCACTGATGAGAGTATAAATGCCTCCATCATACTCAAACTTATAAGAATGCTGAGGCTGAGTGGGCTAAATGTATACCATCTTGTGTCTCTTTCTTTGCTGATGGGGACCCAGAATGTGCGTTTTAGTTATTTTCGGAACCAGAGTTGATTGTTAATAACACTTACTCTTTCTTTTCAAGGTTAAATTCTTAAGATATGGCTATTGCATGCTGGAGGGCGATCGATCGATGAAAGCAATCCATATACAAACGTACAGGCGTACCTGATTCCTAAGTGCATGTGGGTTTGTGTCACTGTTGAGATTCCCAATACTTCCGTCAGTCTCCAACCTCCAAAGATATCGCTACCTTGGGACCTAAGTATGTGCATCTTCAAATTATACTGATATAATTAATTTTATTACCATTAACGTCTTTTCTTTTGGCAAATATAAACGTGATAGGTAAAAATATTAAGATTTTTTTCAGTTATTTAATTAAGTTAAATTCCGTGATAACACAGTGTTACAAAAACACTGTGTTATCAGAGAATTTAACTTAATTAAATCACTGAAAAAAATCTTAATATTTTTACCTATCACGTTTTTATTTGGTAAAAAAAAGTTAATGGTAAAAACATTAACATTTTAATAATAATAATAATAATAATAATAATAATAATAATAATAATAATAATAATAATAATAAAATAAACTGAAGTCATATGTCAACAATGAAAGCAGTTCTCGCTGGCTTTAAGGAAAGGTCATAAGTCAAATTTATATCTTAAAGCATAGCTATAAAAGCAAGAAAACTCTCATGTTCGTACTATTAAAAAGAAATAAATGTCAGTATCAGATTTTGTTAAAATAACATTGTTGGCCGGGATAGACCAGGAGTGATAAAGGCTAGTAAGGTGAAGCATAACAAGAGGGAATGGTCTTTACAGACTTTACTGCCCTGTTCTGCCCCCACTGGAACGACTGCTAGTGGAGCCTTGCATGCCCTCACTCCTGTGTTGAAAGAGAGAGAGAGAGGGAGAGAGAGAGAGAGAGAGAGGGAGGAAGAGAGAGAATTTCGTGATTAATGCCCACTCTGAATTGATTTCGGTCCCTATTTTTAGGGATTAAATGTTCTTAAAGTTAGTATATATGTAGGTGAATTCAGCATTAATGACACTCGTAAAATTGATAGGATTTAAACTTAACTACACTAGTTTCTCCGTCACTACTGTTTTTTTATGAGCCTCGTTGGATCCATATAGCGTGCTGCCGACAAGTAGCTAAGAAAGGACAAAGGTTGCAGAATATACTTTTATCTTGACAATTTTCATGTATGTAGAGCTTTATCAATTCATCCTCCATCATTACTTAAAGCTCTACACAGAGCGAAGTTTGGTCTCAGTGATAGCTTGTCCTGTAAAGTGTCTTTCCAGTAAGTCTCGTGAAACGATCACACAGCGGCCTCTTGTAAACGAATTGTGTCTGTAGGTAAGCCAAGAACGGAACGCTCTGTTATCTCTTTTTTCCAGTGCACAGTGATTCTGTGTAAGGAACTACCATCCTGTGTCTTTCCTGAGCTCATCTCATTTTTCCAGTGTACATGTATTCTGTGTGAGGAACTTACATCCTGTGTATTCCGTGAGCTAATCTGTATTTTTCTCATGCATAGTAAGGAACTACCATCCTGTGTCTTCCCTGAGCCCTACAGTACCTCAGGAGGAGATCTATAAAGACACATGAGCAAGCACATAGAACATATTATTATGGAATTACCTTCTTTGCGCTGCCTGATGTATATTAATAAGTTTTCCCTTGGTAATCAATAATGATTGGCTGATTCAGCCTTTATTGTTGTCATTATATATAAAATAATGTAACCCATCATCTCTCTGAAATTAAGACATTTCTGAAGAAATCAGACTATTATTTTTATTATTATTATTATTATTATTATTATAAATCTGTAGTTGTCATAGAGCGTTTGAGGAATGGGAGGCGACGACCATCGATTCAAGAGAAGGGAGGATTGCTCCAGTTCCTTGGAGTAAGAGCCTTTCAACGGTGTCAAAACATCCTCTGAAGATAAAAATAAAAATACTGCAACGAGCTTATCTTTGTGTTTAAGATTCGTCTCCGTCCTCGGTGCAGCGGCCATAATAAAAGTTATGTTTATCCTGGAACGAAGCCCACGGTGAACGAGGAACACTGATGGAGTCACTCCTTCCAGAGTCACGAAGTCTCTCCTTCCAGAGTCATGCAGTCCCTCCCTCCAGAGACATGTAGTCTCTCCTTCGAGAGTCATGGAGTCTTTCCTTCTAAAGCCATGAAATTTCTCCTTCCAGAGTCATGCTGTCTCTCCTTCCAGAGTCATGAAGTCTCTCCTTTCAGAATTATGGAGGCTTTTCTTCCAGAATCATGAAGTCACTCATTCCAGAGTCATGAAGTTCTCTTCGATGGTCTTTTAATTCGATTAATCATTAACCATGTTCTCCTTAACATGTTTGCAGCTTTACTAACAACTGTTTCCTCCTGCGCTAGTACATACAGTATTTCGTATTTTATTGAATTCCTCTCATTAGATGACTCACGAAATCGTAACGACACGATGGCAAATAAACCATATCACTGGCCCAGTGGCTAACGCGTCGGTGTTGAGTTTCATGACTCTTTGATCGCGGGTTCTAACCCCGCCCTAGTATGGTTTTCATTAGTTGATTTAAAAAATTATCATTTATTAAACGGTATATTGCATACTGTATTACCTAGTACATTATATAGTATATTACCTGACGTATTACCTGGTGAAGTACATGGTGCGTTATATGTTGCGTTACATGGTGCGTTACGTGGTGCGTTACGTGGTGCGTTACGTGGTGCGTTACGTGGTGCGTTACGTGGTGCGTTACGTGGTGCGTTACGTGGTGCGTTACGTGGTGCGTTACGTGGTGCGTTACGTGGTGCGTTACGTGGTAAATTAGTTGCAGTTACATCGCTCTAGTACGGATTGTTTACAAAAATTTTTTTTTTTTTTTTTTTACTTTTTTTTGCGCGCTGGGGGGTGGAAGAGCCAAACCTACAAGAGGTATACAGTACCTGGGGAATGAGAGACGAGTAAATTTAACCTGAGGAAGGATAGAGTAGCTCCAATTCCTCAGATCAAGCGTCTACCATCAGCGTCAATGCACCCTTCTACCCCGTCCTCCCTTGAAGGGATTATTTCTCAAAGGCAACCTGAAACTCTCCTTTACACAGGCGCTAATTGGCCTCTCTCTCTCTCTCTCTCTCTCTCTCTCTCTCTCTCTCTCTCTCTCTCTCTCTCTCTCTCTCTCTCGCTCGTTCGTGCAATGTTCGCTTCCCTCATATGAGCTTCACAATATAATTTAATGGTGTAAGTTACTGTGTACAGTGAAATTGGCTTGTTAGGTGTTAAGACAGTGCAGTGTGTGGAACTTGCTTTGTTAGTGCTGACTCGTCATTCAGAGTCGCTCTTGATAATAATATTGAAACTGTAGATTGAATCTTCAAAAAAATTTTGTATGTAAGATTTTTGTATGTTTATGCTGTTTTTTTTTAGAAATATGTGGTAACGGTGGTAGGTTATTGCAGCATGACTGTGACAGGCTTCGAGAGTGATTTTGCTTCTTTACCCGGGGCCTCTGCGCTCATGGTCAATCCGGCTATTGGTATGTGCAGTCCACAGGTCCACACTGATATCTAAACCCGGCTAATCAGGCACCTCTTAAAGAAATTATTTGAAAACTTCGCTGCAAGTACAGTTAGGCAGCGTGTCTGTTTTATCTTTAGTAGACGGAGGATCGAGCCTCCACCACTCCACCCACAGAGATATAGCACTCTCCGTAAATAAAAAAATAATCTTAGAAATTACTTCATTCATGCCGGTCATAACAGTGTTTCTTATTGCTGCTGATTACAGGCTGAGCAGTTTTAGTAAGAAATGTAATTTAGTAAAAATAACAGATATTGTAGTAAGTTTTGTAATGTTGCCTGAGTACGGTACAAAAATCAATTTTGCATTTATACAGAAAATGAGAAAACTTTCCTTTTTTTTTTTTACAGAATTACGACGTTTTATTGCAATCTGCAGATCGACACCATGCCTAACCCTTCTAGGGTAGGGTAGGTGCCTGAGCCCGAGCCTTTAGCTCATAAGACTGTCATTCCCATTTGCCCCCTTGGGGCGGGGATGGCAGACCAGAGAGGCCTAGCTTGTGGCTAGGTCTGGGGACAGTTGGTCCCAAAGATGAGGAGGTACTTGTGCCTCCTCCCATGGGAGACTTAGGTCTCAGACACTCCCTAAAGAGGGAGCCAAAGCCGGGCCACCACTTGGAAAAGGCCCGGGCCGGGAGAATACCGGCTAATCTTTAATAATAATAATTGCAATCTGCAGCATTTCGTTTGTTATATATATATATAAAAAAAGATTAGTTATAGTGATGACTATAACTAAGGGGAACTGATGTTATATTTCGTAGAAACACAAACTGTATAAGAGAACTGGACAGTTATCGCGATCCATATCATAAATCCCATTTTCTGTCTCGTCAATTTCAGAGAATAATTGAGTAGGATCCGTGTGAATGTATTCCGTGTGCTGGAGTGCATCACTCAGCAGGCAGACACTGCTTGTGCTCCCACTATATATCACACACACTAAATCAAGGCAATTATTATGTACGCAAGCATAAAATTATATATATATATATATATATATATATATATATATATATATATATATATATATATATATATATATATATATATATATATATATATACAGTGCCGAATAGGTAAAATTGGTCAATTAGCAAGAACTCATTTAAAATTAAGTCCTTAAATAAAAAAATTTAATTGAAACATAAATGGTCCAAGTGGGACCGAAACGTCGTCGTAAGCTCCTCTCTCCTATATGCGGGTTTTTTGTTGTAAATTTAAGTCCTTTCTAAAAAAAACTTATACGTTTAAACATATATTTTTTTAATTTATGTTAATGTAAAAATTAATAATTTTGTGCCAAAAGAACCTTGGAAAACTTACCTAACTTTATTATAAGAAGCACAATTCAGTTTAGCCTAATGCAGCTAAATGCATTTTAGATAAGTTTACAATAATTAAATAATAAACAAACACAATAAAATATATATTTTTTTTCGTTAGGTTCAGAATGATTTTTGCGAAATTATTGCATACACAAATCTTCGTTTGCCTTATTTGGCAAGAAGAGCGTTGCTATTTAAGCCAAAATCGCAAGTTTTACCTATATATTTATATACATAAAATGTTCAAGCATTAGAATAACAGCGAGTTCATTTTACAATATTTAATACGTACCCTAAAAAGTTACAATTAGAAAATAAGACAAATTCCAGTTCCCAGTACTTAAGGAACCTTTGGAAAAACAACCCAGCAGTAACAACATCAAAGGTACTTGCTAATAAGTTACTTCTGGGTAAATGGCTGTGAGTTAAGCATTCTCCAGACGACAGCTATTTGATGCTGCGGCGAGACCTTTTATGCTAAGTTACTGGCACTAATAGCCATGAAAACTTTCTTCAAGAATTGAATTCGAATTTTTTTAAACATTGGCACTTCTCCGCTAAGTAATGTGATGCGCAATGGAAGTGACTCAGAGGACAATTGAAATGGATTAATGGAAACAGAAAAGTACAATACGAAAAATGGGGATGGAAATCAAAGAGAAAAAAATGAAAGGATGAGTGAAAAAAATTAATGAAAATGATAAAACAGGATAGAGAATAGTAAAGAGAAATATATAAAGAATGAAAACTAATTAGGAAGAAACAAATAAGAATAAGAGAAATTGTGAAGAGGGAAGTGGGGAAATGTCTGGTCAGGAGGAAACTAATTATCACTGAATTTCAAAGTTAGTAAAAAGAGAAGGAGGAGGAGGAGGAGGAGGAGAAAGAGGAAGAGGAGGAGGAAGAAGAGTAGGAGGAGGAGGAGTAGGAGGAGGAAGAGGCTTAAGAGGGGGGGGGAAGTAAAATAGAAGCATGGTATAACAGAGAGAGGAGGAATAGTTCGAGGCCAGAAAGTATAAAGAAACTGTAAAAGAAACTGGAAGAAAGAGTGAAGAAAAACAGGGATTAAAATAAGGAAGGAAGGCAGAGGAAAAGAGTGAAAGGCGAGAGTAGGAACAGAAGGTGGAGGAAGAAGAGGAGAAATGAAAGATAATGAAAGGAGGAGGGAGAAGAGGAGAGATAAAAGTGTAGAGATCGGAAAGCGAAGGAGGGGGAAGAGGAGGAAAGAAAGATGGTGAAAGCGGAAAGAGAAAATCGGAAAAAGAGTAGGAAAGGAATATGAAGAGGACGGGAAAAGGAAGAGAAAAGAAGCAGGAAGAACAGATGGAGATGAGGAAGAACAGGATTAACAGGAGGGTAGGAATAGGAAGAGAGGAAGAAGAAGGCAGTAGACAAAAATGAGGAGGAGGAAGAGGAGGAAGAGTGTGTTGAGGAACAATAAAGAGAAGAAAAGGTAGACAGGAGTCGATAACGATGGAATATGAGAGAAAATTAACCAATATTGACAATTTGCTCTTTGTGAGAGTGTAAAAAATGGAATAAATTTAGAGGATTAACGAAATGATTTTTGACGATAAATTAGATTAATTTTTATTATGTTTACACACACACACACACACACACACACACACACACACACACACACACACACACACACACACACACACACACACACACACATACACAAGCACACACACACACACACACACACACACACACACACACACAAACACACACACACACACACACAACACACACACACACACACACACACACACACAAACACACACACACACACACACACACACAAACACACACACACACACACACACACACACACACACACACACACACACACATACACACACACACACACAGCTGTAGGAAACTGTGTTAAAATTCGAGGGGGACAATGCAACCACAGACTCACCAAGACTCACAAAGTTGACTAATCACTAAAGTTTGGCAAGGAAAACAGTGTTTAGCCCCAGCACGAAAGTTGATGGATAAGAAGCTGCCAAATTAACCTGGAGATGCTTTACACTTGCCTTTCACCCACACCTGTTGACAACGCGGAAGGGGGGAAGGGGTAATTAATATAAACTTTGAAGCTGTTTTAATTTTTTCTTTATGGTAAAGGAGTGGGAGATGAAAGGCGGGTGGAAGAAATATGATGAAGGAGGGGAAAGACCAGAAAAAGGAGAGGAGATTATGATAATTAAGAACAAGGTAGAGAAATAGAAAGTGGTAAATAAATAATGATGTGGACTGATAAATAGAAATTCAAAAACACTTTAAATATAAAGAGCTCTTATTTTAGGGCGTATGGCCCACAGTGGACGAAATGTTTACTTTAAGGTAACGGAAGTGAAAAGAGACTAGAAGGGAAGGGGTTGAATACAATGAAGGAGGTGAAGGAAGTGATGAATGATCCTAAGATGGACAGGTATAAAATGGTTAGAATGAGGAAGATGGAGAAGAAATTGTATAAATAATCACAACAACAGATGAAAACTTGAGACAAAACTCGTGACTTGAGTCTTTAACCTTATTAAAACTCACACTTCTAATTAAAAATATAATTATCATACTCAAATCATACTTTAACTAAATTATCACACATTTCCTTTACTGAAATGAACACTCCATATAGTAAAAAAAAATCCTTCATTAAAACACATTCTTTAAACATATGCACAGACCTGCACTAAAACATTTCGGTAGGAAATATTGTATTCAATTTCCTTTGTGTTAATTTCCTTTGTGGCCCGGTGGTCTGGTGGCTAAAGCTCCCGCTTCACACACGGAGGGCCCGGGTTCGATTCCCGGCGGGTGGAAATTCCGACACGTTTCCTTACACCTATTGTCCTGTTCACCTAGCAGCAAATAGGTACCTGGGTGTTAGTCGACTGGTGTGGGTCGCATCCTGGGGGACAAGATTAAGGACCCCAATGGAAATAAGTTAGACAGTCCTCGATGACGCACTGACTTTCTTGGGTTATCCTGGGTGGCTAACCCTCCGGGGTTAAAAATCCGAACGAAATCTTATCTTATCTTATCTTTGGATATCTTAGACTGTGAGCACCTGTCGCTCGGTGGTCAGTGCGTCTGGTTTGTAAACAAAAGCTTCCTGCGTAAATCCTCGAGCAAGGCAAGACGAGGCGACGGGAATGTCTCCTTATCCCTGCTGACACCAACTCACGTAATAGTTTATAGCAACTTAGGTGTTAGTCTAAGCAAAAAAAAATCAAATTAAATAGACAACATGGAAAACTAGGAGCATTGTTGGTCTCCAGTAACTGCAAATAGGTAACTACAAAATTATTGATAAGCATGGTACTAGATATATCATAGTTTAATTATGATAGACAACCGCTAAACCAGTTTGGGGCTCTTTCAGTAGCTATACCATAGTTGTGGGATACACATTATAGAATATAGAAAATATTGTCAAGTAATTATTATTATTCACTATGACCTGTGGGCGTCATAGTGAAGCAGGGGAATGGAAAGTAATCAGGTTTTGTCCGTAGAATTCAGTTTCCTGAATCAAGAGCATGAAGGCAGCCTCCATTGAAAAGTATTGATTGGTGTGTTGGTCGAGCGAGTCACCTCATGTCCACTTCTGGTGTGTCGTCAGCTAAGAACACGGGAGATGGTTGGAAATAAATTGGCCCGTAAGATGCCCGGGTCACCCCATAAAAGAGAGCACTTGACCCTGAGCTAGAGCTCATAATAACCTGAAGGAGAGTCCAACGGACGTCGTAAACCTCGCCAGCCACACAGCCAACCACCTACAGGATCTGGCCTCTGCAGCATATAACTCACAGACAGGAAGGTGGGATGGTCTGTGGCTGTTACGATGTGACAGTGTAAGGTACGTGCAGTTTTTTTATTAAAATTCATTTAAGGAGAAGGATTTCTCTGATTTTAAAATTTTTACAACAAAATTGTAACAGATAAGAAAAAATAATGTTATTCATGTGATACTTGAATTAGTAATTTTATCTCAGTTTAACTGTTTAATTTAAACAACCACAACTTGTGCACCTTTAGTGGTACGAAAAGCATATAGTCGCAAACTGGGATAGGAAAAAAGAGAAGTGGGAAAAATAAACCACATTATACAACAAAACCAATGCAACAGTCTGGCCAACTCTGTAACTGCAGTATTTCGACAGCCGTTGGGTAGAGAACAAGAGTGCGTTGTGCTCACTATAAATAAATATTTTATGCAACACACTGTTCTACACTGTTCTTTCTTCACATTCGGCTAATATATATATCAGCAGTTTGACTGAAGCAAGAACTGCTACTCTACTGCAAACGAACGTTTGGGTCGTTGGTGAATCAGCATTGTAAATCAGCATTGTAAATCAGCATTGTAAATGAGCATTGTAAATCAGCATTGTAAATCGAGGAAGAAAAGGAAAAGTCCATCAGAGGTTTTTCTTACTACATAATGTCGAGAAGAAAATCATGTCTGACGCAGCAGAATTCGCCTTTAAAGAGAAAATGTTCTGAAATTCCTAATTCAGTTGACAAACACTACCAAAATGCTTCAGAATTTTTTTTTAGGAATGCCTGGAATTACTCACTCAGAACTTGAAGGAGGCAACCACAGTTACAAAAAAAAAAAAAAAAAAAAGAAGAGTTTTTCTTCATTAAACGATTGAAAAACGTCATTTAAGAGTACAAGGCGATTATGAAAAAAACGAGGAAAAATAATTTATCCTGTAAGTGCATTGAGTATATTCATTGATGCTCTAAAGCTAAATAAGTCCCAAAAAACGTCATTAATAAACAATAGTAAGTGGAATATAGGCCCCGATTATCCCCATCATACACCAAATTTAGGCTAACACTCGAGAACAGGGGACCTGGATTGTCTGTTTTATACTTGAAATCTGCTTTGCTCAAGAGCTAAAAATTTAACATCCCCATTAGCAAAAACTCATTTAAAATTAAGTCCTTTCTAAAATTTTCTCTTATGCTTTAAAGATATATTTTTTCATTTATGTTAATGTAAAAATTAAGAATTTTGTACCAAAAGAACCTTAGAAAACTTACCTAACCTTATTATAACAAGCGCAATTTAATTTATTCTAATCCATCTAAATATATTTTAGGTAAGTTTACAATAATTTAATAATAAACAACCAGAGTGAAATGTATTTTTTTCGTTAGGTTCAGAATGATTATTCCGAATTTATTGTATACACAAATTTTTGCTTGCCTTATTCAGCAAGAAGAGCGTTGCTATTTAAGCCAAAATAGGAAGTTTTATCTATTCGGCGCGATATATATATATATATATATATATATATATATATATATATATATATATATATATATATATATATATATAGTTTAAAATAGTTTAAAAGATGGGGTGGTAGGGGAAGTGGAATATTCAAATGGCTTCAGGAAGAAATCCAAATATTCTTCCTTGAAGCCTTTTTATCCACTTCTCCGAGGCTATGGGTCCCACAATTTACACCAGAGGTGGACCCCAAATCTATATATATATATATATATATATATATATATATATATATATATATATATATATATATATATATATATATATATATGCAATAAAATCACAGTAAACAGGTGATTTAAGAATATGCAAAACAACCACCGTGAAAGAATAGAGTAATTCCAAGCGCTTTCGTAACTACTCACATTATCAATAATGCGAGTAGTCACGAAAGCGCTTGGAATTTCTCTATTCTTTCACAGTGGTTGTTTTGCATATATATATATATATATATATATATATATATATATATATATATATATATAGAGAGAGAGAGAGAGAGAGAGAGAGAGAGGTACCACCTCTAGAACTATCATGGGGACCCTCATCCTCAGAGAAAAGAATAAACTTGCTTCAGGGAAAACTCAAGGTTCTCCCTGAAGCTGTTTGAGAATTTTCTCCACCACCCCCTATATTTCAAGTATGTTTATTTAAAGACAAAATACATTGGCCAAACATTCACAAAAATACAACAGAAAGTAAAACAACATAGGTAACTCAGAGCTACATCTCGAATACTTCGTCCAGCTCCCCTGCGGTGGGCCGCGTGCCCAGAATGCTGCAGGCATTTCCTCTCTGGATCGCAACACTGAGTCTTTGAAAGAGGAAGCTGGTCGCCCTGTGGTCCTTGGTTTGTATGATGAGCTTTTCACCCAGCTCTTTGAGGAACTTCAGAGCACACTTGCCCCATGCTCCAAGGGTCTCCGACCCTATTGGAATGAAGTTATAGCAAGGGGGAAGGTCTTCATATTTTCGGATCTTCTGGGTCTCCCTGTGGCTGGCAGCTCCACCCCCTTCCACTACAGAGTATGGCAAGTAGGTGTCTGCCAATGTGGTAGCACAGGTGTAGTCCCAGGCAATCTGCTTTCCATCCTTCCAGGGTAGCATAGTGGCTCCATCAGGACGCTTTTGACTTCCATCAGACCTCTGTACTTGGGGTTCCCGTTGAGCTGGGCAACGGGCTTCTCTTTATTATGTCATTGATCTCCTCATGTCTGGCATACTTCCCTTCTTCTGTGTTTCACACGAGACCATGAAGTCCGAATTGATCAGCTGTCGCCCTGCCGCAAATACCCCCATGTTCGGTGAGGATGGGGGCGGCTAGGCGAAGAGCAACACCAATCCGAATGGCCTGTGGGTCGAGACGGGTGCCCAGGGAGGAATTGGGAACAGCTAACAGGAAATCTCCTGAGTGTGGTGCCTTCACTGTCAGGAGACGAGCTTTGTTCTTTCCTGAAGCATTGGAGAGCACTGTGTTGGCGATTTTTTCCATGATCGGTTTGTTCCAGTGGGACTGTTTGTGGTGTTTGGGAGGAGCTGGTCTACTGGAGGAGTCTGTAAGGGTGTCCCACCGAATCGCTGCTTCAGTAAACCTGGGGTCTTGAGCTCCTACCAAGTCTCTCAAGCGTTCGGGTACTATCTTCTTGACTAATGCACTGGAAGCCAAACACGAAGACAGAAAAGCAGGTAAAGCAACATGCGTTGCTTTACGCACCCCTATACCTCCCAGTCGCACTGGGAGGGTTGCCTGATCCCATTGCTCATCCTCTAGTGACAGGTTCAGTGCCTTCTTAAAAGTTGATCTCAGGTGTGCGTCATATTCATCGAGTGTTGGGTTGTCAAAAGAGGGTGCACACCTCAAGAAGTAAGTGAGTCTTGGCATAGTAAGACACCTTGTGAGGAGATACAGAGCATCATGGGCATCAAGATCGCTTATTCTCTCCTCCATTCTCATCAGGTCATTCAATTTGTCCCTGAGGACAGTATCGATGGCCTGGTGACCCAGCGGTGACCCCAAGAGGATACTGTTGGATGGAGTTGTAGTTGAGACTTCTGGGAGGATTCATATATATATATATATATATATATATATATATATATATATATATAGATATATATAGATATATATATTTATATATATATATATATTTGTCGGCCTAGGAAAGGTTGGGGGGAGGGGGTATAGGAGGTTTTGTGTGCGAGGGGCTTGGACTTCCAGCAGGCATGCGTGAGCGTGTTTGATAGGAGTGAATGGAGACAAATGGTTTTTAATACTTGACGTGCTGTTGGAGTGTGAGCAAAGTAACATTTATGAAGGGGTTCAGGGAAACCGGCAGGCCGGACTTGAGTCCTGGAGATGGGAAGTACAGTGCCTGCACTCTGAAGGAGGGGTGTTAATGTTGCAGTTTAAAAACTGTAGTGTAAAGCACCCTTCTGGCAAGACAGTGATGGAGTGAATGATGGTGAAAGTTTTTCTTTTTCGGGCCACCCTGCCTTGGTGGGAATCGGCCAGTGTGATAATAAAAATAATAATAATAATAATAATATATATATATATATATATATATATATATATATATATATATATATATATATATATATATATATATATATATATATATATATATATATGCATATATATATATATATGCATATATATATATATATATATATATATATATATATATATATATATATATATATATATATATATATACATAGAGAGAGAGAGCACCGTTTTCCTTCGGGAGTTGAAAAAGTAAATCATTGGGTGACCCGAAATAGTCGGTTGCTCAATAAGAATAGAAGTGCAAAGCCTGTAAATATATTTTGCTGGGTGGAAAAGCGAGGATTTACATTGCAAGAGGGAAGGGGAAACAGTACATTCAATGAGCATAAATTACCTCGGGAAAAAGGCAACGGAGCCTGGGCGGAAAATGCATGCCGAGAAGCACAAAGGAAGAACTATAATAAGATAATAGAAAGTGCTGATAAAGAGGAAGTGACATAGGAAGTTGCCATGAATAATTCCGTGGCTTTCCTCTGGGTGTGTACTCACCTATTTGTGGTTGCAGGGGTCAATTCATAGCTCCTGGCCCCGCCTCTTCACCGATTGCTACTAGGACCTCTCTCTCCCTGGTCCATGAGCTTCATCAAGCCTCGTCTTAAAACTATGTATGGTTCCTAGGCTATTCCACTTCCTAGGCTATTCTACTTCCTGACAACTCTTTGACTGAAGAAATATTTCATAACATCCCTTTGACTCAAAGGGGTCTTCAACTTCTAATTGTGACCCCTTGTTTCTGTGTCTCTGTCTACCTTATCTATTCCACGCAGTATCTCGTATGTCGTTATCATGTCTCCCCTGACCCGCCTGTCCTCCAATGTCATCAGTCCGATTTCCCTCAACCTTTCTTCGTAGGACATTCCCCTGAGCTCCGGAAGTAGCCTTGTTGCAAACCTTTGCACTTTCTCTAATTTCTTGACGTGTTTACCCAGGTGTAGGTTCCAAACTGGAGCTACATACTCCAGTATGGGCCTGATGTACACAGTGTACAGTGTCTTGAACGATTCCTTACTAAGGTACCAGAACGCTGTTCTCAGGTTTTCCAGGCGCCCGTATGCTGCAGCAGTTATCTGGTTGATGTGTGCCTCCGGAGACATGCTCGGTGTTATGGTCACCCCAAGATCTTTCTCCTTGAGCGAGGTTTGCAGTCCTTGGCCACCTAGTCTATACTCTGTCTGCGGTCTTCTTTGCCCTTCTCCGATCTTCATGACTTTGCACTTGGCAGGGTTGAATTCAAGAAGCCAGTTGCTGGACCAGGCTTGTAGCCTGTCCAGGTCTCTTTGAAGTCCTGTCTGGTCCTCATCTGATTTAATTCTCCTCATTAACTTCACATCATCTACGAACAGGGACACCTCTGAGTCTATTCCTTTCATCATGTCATTCACATATACCAGAAATAGCACTGGTCCTGGGACCGACCCCTGTGGGACCCCGCTCGTCACAGGTGCACACTGTGATACCTCATCCCGCACCATGACTCGTTGTTGCCTCCCTGTCAGGTATTCTCTGATCCATTGCAGTGCCCTTCTTGTTATACGCGCCTGATCCTCTAGTTTCTGCACTAGTCTCTTGTGAGGAACTGTGTCGAAGGCCTTCTTACAGTCCAAGAAAATGCAATTAACCCATCCCTCTCTCTCGTGTCGCACATCTGTAACTTTGTCATAGAAATCCAGAAGATTTGTGACACAGTGTATGTGTGTGTGTGTGCGTGTGTATGTGTGTGTGTGTGTGTGTGTGTGTGTGTGTGTGTGTGTGTGTATGTGTGTGTATGTGTGTGTATGTGTGTGTAAGTGTTTTAATACACACAGTAAGCGTCTGAAATATGTAAAAGCACATG
>NC_091341.1:13120647-13160647 GCF_038502225.1 Cherax quadricarinatus
CCGTAAGTCCTCGGACCAAGAGTAACACACCTAGCTTGGCTGGGTGCTTAGTTCTTGAAGGATTGTGTAGTCCTGTGGGCTAAGGCGTCATGTGATTTTCGCTCCCCACAAGGCAGGGTCAAAACGACATGGGTTCGAATCCTCGGCCAGTCGCATTGTTATATATATATATATATATATATATATATATATATATATATATATATATATATATATATATATATATCATTACGTTATCCATAAATTATCACATCGTTATGCTGATAAATTCTGATCTTTCATGAGTGTTTTGTGTTTTTATGTTGGCCATTACATTAGCCTTGGTACCATTACAGTAAAGAATCATCTTCGTTTCATCACCATCTTAGCTTCTTCATCTTAGTTTGAGTAACATCTTAGTTTGAGTAACATCTTAGTGTTGATATCACCATAGTCTGGGTACGACCTGGATAACATATTAGCCAAGGTATTATCAAAGCTTGGGTATCCTCTAAGTCTTGGGGTTTCACTTTAGTCTTGGTACCAAGTGATTGTTTTTGTAACAGACTATGAGAGACCCACTTGAAACCAATCAACTTGGCAATATTTGTTAGTATTATTGAGTTTTCAATGTGGCTTAACGATGATAACTTTAAGATAACTCTTCCTAGGACTGTCTCTCCAACTTATCTTATTTACATATGTATTCTAATTTATATTTTGAGTGTCACTTTACATCCATTATAGACAGACAGATTCACTTATCACGTCTGTTTCTCTCCTACACATTCTCTTTATTCCTCTCAGCTCACACTGCTTTTGACAAATGTATTTAAGGCATTTTTTGGCAAGTGAATTAAATCTTTCATTAAGTTGCCTCTCTGAGATATTTATAAATGCGATTCAATATTGTCTGTGCAAAGGAACAGGCTGGATGCTGTACCAGAAAGTGATATTAGATTTTATTAAGCTCAGATTTAACATTCTCCTACATTTTACCACAAATATATATATATATATATATATATATATATATATATATATATATATATATATGTTTATCTAAAACTGATTATATATAGTATATATATATATATATATATATATATATATATATATATATATATATATATATATATATATATATATATGTATACTATATATAATCAGTTTTAGATAAACATATATATATATATATATATATATATATATATATATATATATATATATATATTCATTGTAGGTAGTGGGGTGGTAGACAGCAACCACCCAGGGAGGTACTACCGTCCTGCCAAGTGAGTGTAAAACGAAAGCCTGTAATTGTTTTACATGATGGTAGGATTGCTGGTGTCTTTTGTCTGTCTCATAAATATGCAAGATTACAGGTAAGTCTTGCTACTTCTACTTACACTTAGGTCACACTACACATACGTTTACAAGCGTATATATACACACAGCTCTGGATTTTCTTCTATTTTCTTTCTAATTCTTGTTCTTGTTTATTTTCTCTTATCTCCATGGGGAAGTGGAACAGAATTCTTCCTCTGTAAGCCATGCGTGTCGTAAGAGGCGACTAAAATGCCGGGAGCAAGGGGCTAGTAACCCCTTCTCCTGTATATATTATTTAATTTAAAAGGAGAAACTTTAGTTTTTTCTTTTGAGCCACCCCACCTCAGTGGGATACGGCTGGTGTGTTGAAAGAAGAAAAAGATATATATTCATCTAAAACTGATTACAATACAACACTATTTTCAGTGAATGTAGAGCTTTAACCCGCCTGGAGAATAAGAGACAATTAGACTTCATGCAAGGAATGGGGAGGATAGGTTAAGGTATTTAGATCAGGAACTTTCTACCAATATTAAGCCAAGAATACTTTAATCGAGTCCTATTGAGAAGAATTCAGTAAATGCCAAGAGCTTGTCTATTCATCTGATATAAAAAGTTTTTTCTCTCTTTCGTTTTGTTTTTTCACTTACCAGGTTTTTTTCCGTGGCCTTTACAAAGCACTTGAATATCAGGCCGGAGGATGGGCGGTGAATGTAGCCGATGGATTTCCGATGCTCACTGATTCGAATCTCGTAAGTGGCTTTATCTCTGCGAAAGACGAATCCTTGTCAGCCGTGAGACGTGTGTGCGCTGAACCTATATCTTTGCGTTTAGATCTAGCTTAATACACGATATTTCGTCATCGTAATGAGACCCTTTTGAGGTAACCATTTTCTTAACGTGTATTGAAGTGTATTTCTGCAATAAGGTCAGTATTGACTAAATTGAATGGTAATTAAATTCAAAAATCTTCCATGTATAGTTCTAGTTGACTATTGCATGACTTGCTTATTTCGCCTGACACCATCTGCTAACCGAGTCTGTGTAGAGCTTCATCAAGTCATGACTCGATTAGAGCTCCACATATTTGTTTTCCAACAAATGCCTCTTCTTGATCACCTCTGCAACACACTACTAAACCTTAGCAAGTCGATCTATCACACATCGAAGTAAATATCCTTAATACACAGTATATCATCCCCTGCATCTTCTTTCGTATCTAAAATATGGAGACAGTAAATTATTAGAGCCTCTCAAAGTCCTTCTCATACACAGCAGGTAACCTCTCACAATATTGCTACATTTTTCATAATATTTGCATACTTTGCTGCAATGTATTATCCGAAACACCCGCAGGAGAGAAGCAGTTGAAGTATATTTAAAACAAGTACACTCAAATTATATACATAAGTGAGAAATTACTGAATGCAGGATGTTTTGCTGTTGATAAATCCCTACACAGCCAAACGTTGTCTTTCTACTATACATTACTGGCAGGGTATTGATTGAACGTTGATAGAATACTAGTCAAAGATGCCTTTATATAAAAGTATCAGAATGAAAAAAATAGGATATGACTGAGTGGAATTATTGATGGGACGACTGGAGAGCTGAATGCTGAATGGTAAGTGAAAGGCCGGTTTTAAGACTGCCGCAGGAAGGGCCACCTGTTCGGCTCCTGTCTTCCATCTGTTCTTCATCTGTCTGTCGCTTTAACTCGTCTCATAATGTCTCTCCCTCTATCTCTCTTTTCTCTCTCTCTCTCTCTCTCTCTCTCTCTCTCTCTCTCTCTCTCTCTCTCTCTCTCTCTCTCTCTCTGTATCTTTTTCTATAACATCTTGCTATCTTCGCAAAACTAATTATAATCTTTTTTACATGTTTCCAACAGAATACAGTATATCAAAGGAAGTGACCTCTCACTGCTGCTCGAGCCGAAAGAGAGAGAGAGAGAGAGAGAGAGAGAGAGAGAGAGAGAGAGAGAGAGAGAGAGAGAGAGACTGACTGTGTGTGTGTGTGTGTGTGTGTGTGTGAGTGTTTATTTGCGAATGTGTGTTAGTTAGCAGTTGTCAAAGGCATTTGTCGATAGGCACTTGGTCGGTTGTGTATGTAGGTTCGATTCTGTGTGTGTGTTTGTATACAGGAAAACACATGGGAAAGGCAGATAACAAGAGCTTTTACGATCAATATACAGGTTACCCTCCGAGGATTAGCTACTCTTCAGTTGCTTCTTTTTCCCTCTAGTTGAATGATATTTTTCGAGTCCTTCTTCACTGGGTTTATTTCATATTGATAGAATTTCTTAATAACAGTATTTTATAATAACAGTTTATTGTGCGTCTCATATTTATTACCTTCTTGGTATATATCTTGGTATACACATATTCGCATATATTTACATTTATCTATTACAAGCAAATTTAGGATATTTACTGAAAATATCTATTGTCATATTCTCATTAATAAAATACTTGGCTATATTACATTAGCTATAACATTGTACATCTCCACAATCCTCTTTAAATGGCAAATCATGAATATAGTTTTCACGAAAATAGTCATGTGGCTGTCTGCATACTTTACACTTAGCTATATCATCGTGTATGTTTAAGTTGTACTGGAATACACCTGGATAGGGTTCTGTGGGTCAACGCCCCCGCGGCCCGGTCTGTGACCACTGCCGTAAGTGCTTGTAACCAAGCCTCAAAATGGTTGTCACAGCTTAAGTTACCTTCTTAAGTGATCGAATATCCTGACTTTAGGAAACATTAGTGAGACACAGTGGAAAGATGTCTTCCCATTACTCCTTATCTTGTCCCTCACTCTTCCAGCTTCTCCGTCAGTACCTCTCACTTCCTGTCTTTCACAATCCTGTCCCTCACTCTCTCCATCCCTTCTCCTCCAGTACTTTTCTCGTCTCTCCTCCTCCCGTTCCTCTCTCTCCCGTCTCTCCTCCTTCTCCTCACTTTTCCAGCCTCACCTTCTGCCGTCCCTTACTCTCCCTTCTCACTTCCTGTCCCTTCGCTCTCCCCATCTCTCACTCGCCCATTTCACTCCCTGATCTCTCACTTTAAAAAGAAATATACATAAGGGATCAATAACTTTTTCCTCTCGATCTCATATTTCCGGCGATAAATCTGGCGTAAAAATCATTGTTCAGAAGCTAAGCAGTAATGGCGATGCTCTGGAGATTTATACTGATGTCTTCTCACCTGTCCCTTCAACAGGGAAACCGGTTTGATGCCGATTAAGGACTTTTGAGCCAAGGAAATATAGTTATCCTCTCCTTCCTTGAAAACTCTGGTTACCTACCGAATAAGATTTCATTGGAGCAACTTGTTTTCTGCAGTTTGCTCCTTCATTCTTCTCAGAAATGTGCAGTGTTATCCCCATGCGTCGTATGATCTTATAGGCTTAGCCCCCTCCCCATGAATTTATTAAGCAGTTCTCTAAACCTTAATGTCAACAGTAAATACCCTGAGCACGCCGAGAAGCCATTATACACGAAATTCAACGACACCCAACTAATCATATTTTTTTGCGAAGATAATCTTGAGGAATGTCCTTTACAAAAGCAGGAACTATAAGAAAGCTACAAGTCATCCAAAGTCCCGCTTCTAAGTTTCACTTTGTTGCAAAGTTTATTCGCCCCCAAAAAATAAGGGATTCTTGATTCTCGTCCCACCACTGAGAACTCTTAATTGGAATTTATAGGAAGTCGTGTCAGGAGGGAGAAATTCCACAGTTTGTTGTGGTTCGTTTTTGTTCTGAGTGAGGGAAGGAAACACGACTGCGTTATTATTGGTAAAGCTGATTTTGGTATTGATACTGACAGGATTTATTGTGGCGTGCATAAAGGTTTTCAGTCTCCCTAATCCTTTATTTATATTACCAAATTTCCCTTAAAAATATGCATAAGATGAATATTTTTAATAAAATGAAGCCGGTCAGAAGCCTCATGCTCTCAAGTGTTCACGGTAAAATGATCTCACTCTTTTAAAATATAAATGACTTATTTGCACATACAAAATCAACTAACAATAGTGATATTCTTTATAGTGCGATACATCAGTGTTGAAAGTTTAATAACGAACTGAAGAGATTTTCTCATGTTATCTATTTCCTGCGATGGGAAGACAGCCAGATGAACGTAACAGGATTTCCAAACTGGGTTAACTACTTTTTACTCCGTCTTGTAACTTTGTTGTCCTAACTTAGTCTCACATCTTTCCAACATTACCTGAAAATTAACTTTCAAAAATAGTTTTATACTTTGAAGTTTACTCGCGATGACAACTTTTTTTTGTTCTATATACTTTGTTTTCTCGAGTTTATAATAGGCTTGGTAGACTGGATAATAAATTTGCAAACCCCTTTCCTATTCTTTATTTTGGGGAAACTTAAGCAGTGATCTGTACGCAGGACTTATAGTTTAACAGCAGAGAGATCGGTTCACAACCTAAGAGATTCGAGTTCAACAATCCACGGAACGGGTGGGGTTTGAACCCATGAAATCGTGTTATTGCGATTTCATGACTCAGGATTCGAGCTAAAACTGTAAGCGGAGCGACACTTAAGAACAGTCTCCTTACATCTGTTGTTCCTGTTCACCTAGCAGTAAATAGGTATCCGGATGTTAACCGGCTGTTGTGGTAACTTCTTGGTGGCTGGCAAGGTACATGAAATGAAGTTGGATTAAACAATGAGCTGGAGTAGGATAAGACAAACACACAAACACACATTAATGTGGGTTGGTAATTTATGGAGTTCATACGTCCTCCCTGATTCTCCCTCTTTCTCTCTCTCTCTCTTTCTCTTACACACACACACACACACACACACACACACACACACACACACACACACACACAAATTAGAGGATCAGGCACACATAACAGGAAAGGCACTGCAATGGATCAGAGAATACCTGACAGGGAGGCAACAACGAGTTATGGTACGTGACGAGGTGTCAGAGTGGGCGCCGGTGACAAGCGGGGTTCCACAGGGGTCAGTTCTAGGACCTGTGCTGTTTTTGGTATATGTGAATGACATAACGGAAGGGATAGACTCAGAAGTGCCCTTGTTTGCAGATGATGTGAAGTTAATGAGAAGAATCAAATCGGACGAGGATCAGGCAGGACTACAAAGAGACCTGGACAGGTTACAAGCCTGGTCCAGCAACTGGCTCCTTGAGTTTAACCCTGCCAAATGCAAAGTCATGAAGATTGGGGAAGGGCAAAGAAGACCGCAGACAAAATATAGTCTAGATGGCCAAAGACTGCAAACCTCACTCAAGGAAAAAGATCTGGGGTGAGTATAACACCGAGCATATCTTCTGAGGCGCACATCAGTCAGATAACTGCTGCAGCATACGGGCGTCTGGCAAACCTACGGATAGCGTTCCGATACCTCAGTAAGGAATCGTTCAAGACTCTGTATACCATTTATGTCAGGCCCGTACTGGAGTACGCAGCACCAGTTTGAAATCCACACCTGGTCAAGCATGTCAAGAAATTAGAGAAAGTGCAAAGGTTTGCAACAAGACTAGTCCCAGAGCTAAGGGGATTGTCCTACGAAGAAAGGTTGACTGAAATCGGCCTGACGACACTGGAGGACAGGAGGGTCAGGGGAGACATGATAACGACATATAAAATACTGCGCGGAATAGACAAGGTGGACAAAGACGGAATGTTCCAGAGACGGAACACAAAAACAAGGGGTCACAATTGGAAGTTGAACACTCAGATGAATCAAAGAGATGTTCGGAAGTATTTCTTGTGTCATAAAGTGCTCAGGAAGTGGAATAGTCTGGGAAGTGACAGTGAAGGCAGGAACCATACATAGTTTTAAGACGAGGTATGATAAAGCTCATGGAGCAGGGAGAGAGAGGACCTACTAACGATCAGTGAAGAGGCGAGGCCAGGAGCTATGTCCGGACTACTGCAACCAGAAATAGGTGAGTACGTACACACACACACACACACACACAACAAAATACGGCTATAATGTATTTATAACGCATAATTAAGTTTAATGAACGAAAAATTATCCGAGGCACACACACACGAACGAAGCAAAATTTAAAGCGTTTATTAGAAGTTCAGCGTTGACTCACTGTTGCTTCGAATTATTATTATTATTATTATTATAATCAAGGGGGAAGCGCTAAAACCGGAGGATTATACAGCGCCTGGGGGGGGGGATGTGGAAGGCATTCAGGCTTAATTCGGGGAACTGGAGCACAGATCCAATTCCCTCACCAACATCAAGGAACCTTCCTTGAGGGGTATTGCTTCGAAAAGACATTGAACTGCTCACTCGGGAAACAAATTGATCGCCAATAAGCTACATACTCGTCAGAAATGCTTCATACATTACGTTGTACTGTAGACATTCTGCAAAGATGCATGAATTCAAAAGGGTACTTAACTTGATAAAAATAAATTGTTAATTTTGAAGAGAGGTAGAGATTTCGATTCAATCAAGTTCTTGAACAACTTCGAAGCTGTAAACTGGTATATGAGGTAACACGCACCGAGAGTTGTGTTAGTTACCATTTACCATTTTGTCCTAGGCACATGTCGATTAGACACTAGGCCAGTTGTATGTGTGTGTGTGTGTGTGTGTGTGTGTGTGTGTGTGTGTGTGTGTGTGTGTGTGACGGCGTGCCGAATAGGTAAAATTGGTTAATTAGCAAGAACTCCTTATTATTATTATTAAAGATTCGCTGGTATTCTCCCGGCCCGGGCCTTTTCCAAGTGGTGGCCCGGCCTTGACTCCCTATCTAGGGAGTGTCTGAGACCTAAGTCTCCCATGGGAGGAGGCACAAGTACCCCCTCATCTTTGGGACCAACTGTCCCCAGGCCTAGCTTCTCGTAAGGAGAAGCTAGGCCTCTCTGGTCTGCCATCCCCGCCCCAAGGGGGCTAATGGGAATGACAGGTTTGTGAGCTGCAAGCTCTGGCTCAGGCACCTACCCTACCCTAGAAGGGCTGGGCATGGTGTCGATGCAAGGACTCATTTAAAATTAAATCCTTTCTAACATTTTCTCTTTTACATTTAAAGAAATATTTTTTCACTTATGTTAATATAAAAATTAAAAACCTTAGAAAACTTACATAACCTTATTATAACAAGCGCAGTTTAATTTAGCCTCTTGGCTTAAATAGCAACGCTCATCTTGCCATATAGCATCGACACCATGCCTAACCCTTCTAGGGTAGGGTAGGTGCCTGAGTCCGAGCCTTTAGCTCACAAGACTGTCATTCCCATTTGTCCCCTTGGGGCGAGGATGGCAGACCAGAGAGGCCTAGCTTGTGGCTAGGCCTGGGGACAGTTGGTCCCAAAGATGAGGAGGTACTTGTGCCTCCTCCCATGGGAGACTTAGGTCTCAGACACTCCCTAAAGAGGGAGCCAAGGCCGGGCCACCACTTGGAAAAGGCCCGGGCCGGGAGAATACTGGCTAATCTTTAACTAACTAACTTGCCATATAGGACAAGTGAAAAATTTGTGTATGCAATAATTTCGCCAAAATCATTCTGAACCTAACGAAAAAAATATATTTCACTGTGTTTGTTTAATATTAAATTATTGTAAACAAATCTAAAATACATTTAGTTGGGTTAGGCTAAAATAAATTGTTCTTGTTATAATAAGGTTAGGTAAGTTTTCTATGTTCCTTTTGGTGCAAAATTATAAATTTCTACATCAACATTAATGAAAAAAACGTATCTTTAAACGTATAAGAGAAAATTTTAGAAAGGGCTTAATTTTAAATGAGTTCTTGCTAATTGACCAGTTTTGCATATTCGGCTCGACACACACACACACACACACACACACACACACACACACACACACACACACACACACACACACACACACACACACACACACACACAAAGATATATATATATATATATATATATATATATATATATATATATATATATATTATATACATACAAAGGTGTTTAAATTTATTTAATATTATATAATATATATGTCTACGTCAATAGTTATGTATTTTTTGTTTATATACTCTGAAAATTTAATTAAGTTCCCTTTTAGTGATTAAAATATGAGCGACTGGTTTTATGCTGGTGAATCCTTAATCACTACTGTACTGTAGTAGATCAGCTTGAAACTCAGTAATACAGTAAACCAACTAACAATCAAGAATAGTTTAACTAATTTAATAGTGAGTGGAGAAAATGTGAATAAACGTGTAAATAATAACCAGTTTGACGACTAGTTATACGTCCAATTTAGGTGTGAGGCAAACGTGTGTGTGGAAAGTGCTGACAGAGACGTTGATTCGCCGCCTAGACAGCGACTTGGGTGGACATGCTGTTAGAGCTCCACCAACCTTTCCGAGTGGTTTGTCCGTGAACATAATGGCCAAGGGATTGAGGAAACGTGTAAACACAGTCGAAAATGAACTGCTGAAGGGAGCTGTAACTACTGATGTGGCAAATGTGCTACTTCCCACCATCATTAGAGATACATATGGAATAGCAGACGAGGATCTCGACGATGTAGCGATGAATGGGATTAAGCGATTGTTTGTCAGGCTGCTATATGCTCAAGTGTACGACGAGGTGGTTGACAGATTTCAAGACGTCGTGATGGAGGTGAATGCTGGTGTCAAAGTGCGACTGGTGGATGTGTCCAAACGTTACACTTGGGTGAAACTACGTAATGTGCCCTTTGAGGCAACCGAAGATGACTTACGGCAAGTATTCAATCGTTCTGGTAGGATACATGGGGCGCAACCAGGAGCGTGGATGACTGGTGTGTATGCTGCTTTGCCTGAGGGGATGAACTCTCTCAAAATGTCTCTGAAGTACCCTGTGCCATCCTACGTAGTCCTGTCAGATTTCGAAAAGCAGCTAATGGTATCCTATGCAGGACAACGACGGACCTGTAGGATTTGCGGGGATGGGGGGGGGGGGAGTATGGACACATGGCTATGGACTGTCCTCGTAGGACTGGCCGCCGGAGTGTAATCAGGACGGACCTTGTGAAGACAGAACGCCACGACCATGGGGCATGGCCCGCTGTCCTGAAGGCGGTGCGGCCAAAGACACTGAGAAGGAGGGTAATGGTGTGGCGGATGCGGCCGACCTTGTGAAGGAAACGACAGAGAAACGCATTACAGTGTCGAATGCTAAGGTTCAAGCACGGACGGAGACCGGGGAAGCAGAGCTGAGAGTTGGAAAAAGTCTTTAAGGGAAATATGTCCTTCCCCATCGGACAGGGTGTCAGTGACACCTGAGAAGGGAATGAGGTTCCGGCGTGTGTGTGGGCTTATGTGGGGACAGTGAACCCGTCCCTTGCTCTCTCAATGGATGATGAGCCAGAGGAGGGGAGGAGCCTCAGTGTGGTGGAGGTGGATGTGTATCGGGTGACTTCACGTGAACGGTACGTAGTTGAGGACACGTGCGCTCGGAAACGCGCAACGACAACATCGGATTCCGATGAAGTGTTAACACCTGCCCAGAGGCCTAGTATATAGTTGTGGGTAGATATAGTGGGTGGTTCTGGGGCTGTAAGGCCTAAATCGCACACTGCCAAGGGAAGCAGGAAACCCGAGATAATGGCACCTAGTAAAGGTGGTAATACGGGTGTGGCTGAAAGTACAAAAGGTCGAGTCAGTCAATGCCACAAACCACCTCTCACCTTGGCTTCCGATGTAAGACCATTAATGTTAATGAACTAGGAGTGGTCGCGAAAAGGCGATGGTTTGCGGGTTTTTTGGTAGGTATAAGGTGGATTTAGTTATTTTACAAAGTATAACCTCAAAGATGTACGAGATCTAGAGATTCCCGATTATGTGGTGCATGCATTGCCTACTCTTCGTTTAAAAGAGGTGTGGCCCTTTGAGTGGGTACGTCATGACCGTTTGTGCATCACCGTAGTGAATATGGGGGGGATAGTCGTGTTCTTCGTGTGGATGGTACTTGGCAGACTTCCCTGGTCTCTTTCGTATGTGTGAATGCGCCTGCGTATAGGGATGCGCGGATTAAAAATTCTTTCATTAGGTACGCTTTAGTTTATTTTCTTAGGTCATTGCCCGCCCCATCTTCTGTGGGCGAGAACTGGAATTGTGTGGTTAGAAGACAGGATGTGACCCATGTGGGGCGGGGCATTATTCGCTGGTGTAAAGTGAATTGTTACGTGATGTGCAATTGAGGGATGTTTGTTGCATGAATGAGATGGTACCGGCCCATACATTTGCAAGAAGGGATTATGGGGCCCGACTAGACAGTATTTATGTTACGGCCTCAATTACGGTATGTTCGGTTAATACCGTGACAGCTGCCTTTTCTGATCATCAGGCAGTTCTCACGGTGGTGGTGTGGGATACTTTGCCGATGAGGCACAGGGGTTACTGGAAATTAAGTACTAGGGTTTTAATGGACGAGGAAGCTGTTGTGGGTTTTGAAGAATGGAGGGAGGCAAATAAGTATGTGGTGTGTGATGGGGGAATTGGTGTGATGGTGGGATGAGGTGGCGAAACCTGCGATTCGTAAATTTTTTGTGGGCGCAGCCAAAAGGCTCAGTACCATGAAATATGGGTTAACGAATTGTTATGAGGATAGACTGCGTTAAAATCATAGAGAAGAGGTGGCAACCTGGGTGTACCGGGTGGATGAAATGGAGAGCTTGAAGACATTAATTAAAGGGCTGAATAATGAACAGTACGATGTAGTGAGGTACAGGCAGCGGTGGAAGAGGTTTTATGGGGAGATTGACCTTCAGCTTGTGTTTTACGAGCCCAGCAGCAGAAAAGGCAGGAGACTACCTTCCCATTTATAAAGGTTCATTGTGATGTCCAGGGCTTCAGGAAGGGCCAAGTCCTGCAGACCACTGTGGCGATGGGTGTTATTGTAGGTAGATGGTATGAGCAGTATTGGGAAACGAGGGGGTTGGAAAAAAGTGCGCTGTCTGACTTTTGTGAGGGAATGTCGTGTAATCTTCAGGGACGGGACGGGATAGCGTTGGAAGGAGCCATTGTGGAGGTGGAAATTTTCAGGGCACTGTCCGCTATGGCAAAGGGTAAATCCCCGGGGTTGGATGGTATTCCGATTGAGTTTGTTAAACATTGGGACTTAAAACGGTTTTTTTTTTTTGGTGCGTCTGATGAATATAATGAAAAATAGAGGTAAATTGGGCTCTGTGCAGTTGACAGCAGCTGTGGTGCTTGTCCCTAAGGGTATGAAGCAGGTGGGTATTGGCAATTATCGTGCGATTTCCCTTTTGTGCGCCGATTATAAAATCTTCGCCCAGGTGTTGGGCAATCGAATAAAGTGTGTAGTGGGTCATGTAGTCACGTCTGGACAATATGGTATCTCGGGTAGATCTGTGTTATCGGGTTAATCCATTATTGTGGATTTTGTGAGTGCACTGCAAGAGAAGTGGAAGGAGGCATTAATTGCCCTTGATTGGACAGAGGTGTATGATTCAGTGGAAAGGGAAGAATGTATTGTCTTAAGCAGGGGTTTGGGAAGGAAATAGTAAGGTGGGTGGATACATTATATAGCGGGGCACTTGCTAGAATTCAGGTTAACGGTCGATTAGGTGGGGTTGTACCTATGGACAGGGGTCTGCGGCACGGCAGAAAGGGTCCTGCACACATGCTCGTCGCATGTGTGCAGGACCCATTCTATAGGAGGGTGAGAAACAGTGTTTTGGCAGTACGATGAGTTTGGGTAAAGTTTATCCATTGATTGTGGGATATATAGATGTGCAGGATTCTGCAGTGCATTATAATGTAGTATATATAGTGGAGAAGTGTGCCATAATTTTTATGAACTATGACATAATTGTAAATCATAAGGTTTGAACTATGGATAAATGTCACTCATAATTTTAGAAATATGCTGTGCATTGGTGGGTACTGTAAAGTACCTTAAACTGTAGAATGTAAAGGAATCCTGGCGGGACTTATTTTCCAAGTTAGCGGGTAAGTGTGAGTGGTTTGGCTTGTGGCTCAGTCACGTGGAGCGAGCGGGAGGGAGTGTAGATGCTGTCCAGGCGCTGAGCTACGTTTATATTTATTTTGCCAGGTATCTCGAGCCATAGGCTCTTTTATGGTTTACCAGTGTGCTCACCTAGGCTCTGATATGGTCAGGGTTCTGCGGGATGAGTGAGGACATAGGAGGTATGGGGTTAGAGTAGGCAAGACCTGGGGCTCGCTAGGTGTTGTTGCTGGACTCTCCAGCAGCCGCCTGCTTCTTGTGTACCGTTATTTGGGTACTTAGAAGAAGAGATATCTGCAGGTGCTATTCTAGAGTGTTTATATAGTGTTGTGACTGATAAATGTGTATTTTCCTAACTTGGAATTTTGCCTACCCCTCTGATGACCAACCTATTGAAATAAATGCTGGTTTAGCGGTTTCGGTTTTGACTGGGATAGCCCTGGGTGCCCTGTTTTGGCATGAGATTTGTGTAACATATACATCTGCTCTCTGCGTAACAAGATGACACGACGTTATTAAGCACGCGGCTGTATAATCCTATGGCTTTACCGCATCCCCTTGATTATAATAATAATATTAAGCACGCGAACCTTCTCGCACTGGAAGAGATAGTGGAAAAGTTTGGGAAGACGTCGGGTATGGATTTTTAGGTTCTTTTGATCCTCATAGTGTGAATGGTTGTGAAGGAAAGGGATTATTTGATCTTCGAAAACGTATACTGTGAGTTTGTTAAAAGTGCAGTGCTGCATGCAGGGCCATTCAAAGAGGAATGTCTTGAGCGAGTGTATGCTGTGTTATTTAGGAATTTTAGAGGGATAGATTTTCGAGATTGTTTGCGGCTATTAAAGGTGGTGATGCTGATGAGTCGGGACAAATTAAGATTAGTGTCTTGTATAACATGTTAATGGGAGATATAAGGGCTCCTGTAGTTTCCTTATATCATACGTATGACTGGGGGAGCATTTGGAGTATGTTTGCGGAATTACGCATAGTGGTACTAATATAGAAGTATTGATGACACTGGTGATAATACACAAGTATTGATGACAGTGGTGATAACACAAGTATATTAATGATACTAAATTACTTACAGCTCTGGACCCTAACATTACCTGGAGCCCAGCACTACCTGGAACCCAGCACCACCTGGGCATCAGCACTACCTGGACCCCAGCACCACCTTGGCATCATCACTACTTGGGCCTCAGCACCACCTGGGCATCAGCACCACCTGGCTATGCGAGCCATCTCATCATGGGAAGGTGAGTATCATTTTAGATAGCTGAAATGTGATAATGAAATCTCCAGTCTGAAGGTGCAGGCTGAAGGGTATAATTGGGAATACTTGCAGAAGATTCAGGATGAAATACATAAAACTGAGAATGCTACTCTTCGAGTATCTAGTTAATACTTGTGTTTACCTCGCAGGTAGGTGAAAGTTAACAGCTCGTCGTGGGACAGTTAACATGCCATCAGTAAGGTAAGTTAACATTTAATACCAGTTGTCATTAACATTAAAGCATTTATCGCATGTACGAATATTAGCAATGATGATTAAGAGGAATAAGTCTGAATATAAAAATGAAATGTACCCCTTTCAGTCGTTATGAAAGGTCTCATTCCTCAATTTGCCAAAAAAAAAAAAAGGCTTCAGAATCCATTAGGTTCTTTACAAATAGACTTGGGCATTGAAGACCCCCCACATCCTCGTCTTGGTCAATTTGGGCTATGTATTAATTTTGGAAAAATGAATAAACCCAAAGAGGACATTGAAGTCCTCTTTCCGTAATTGAAGATGAATGTTGACTCCTGCCTAGGGAACTGAGTGCGTTGATTTTTTTTCCAGGGTGTGATCCTTTCGCTTAGAAAGTAGTTCCTAACCTTCTAGTTCATAACCCAAAATTTAAAATCGCCTTCTCTGCGAACCAAATAGTACACAAACCTTGTGACTCAGTGTATCGTCGTTAAGCAAAGCAACAGAATCTGGCTACGAAAGTTGCTGGAAAAACATCAGAATATATGAGACAAGCTGAGCCATCATTTGAAAACAGTACGTCTTTGATATACGGAGAGAGAAATGGTTATTTGAAACCTTCGTGGACGGCTCTATCACATCTCTTGATGAACCCCTAGTGTGAGGCGAAACGTTGGACAGCAGATCAATTCCTTTTTTTGTACTTTTGCTAGTACTAAAAATTTGCTGATTTTTACTTTATGGTTAGTGGTTATCCGTGACGCAGCAAGTTTATCTCAACCCAGATTTGGGTCGCGACCCTGAATTTGCTAACCATTGCTTTAGATCTTCAGAACGGAGCACTAAAATAATAACGTTATTTTATGAAATCTAAAACAGAATAACGAGTAACCTAATTCCATTTTTTTGACTTGTTAGTCATCCATATTGTATTACTGTTAGGAGATTCATCTTGCTAATGAAATTACAACCCCCAAAAATCTGATAAATCGGTTTGAAATGTTTCTGCTTATTTTGGACTGCCTGTTGCTTGTTATTTTGGCCCACTCTAGGGGGCCAAAATAACAAGCAAGGGGATATGCTACAAGCATATCTCCTACGCTACTGAATCAGTTTCTCTCTGTTTTAACCTTGACGAAATGCAAAATCCAACTTCACACCTGTAATTTGTCTTAAAAGGGAGCAAGAGTGGATGTACTTTTGAAACACTAACCGATTATAATAAGGCTGATGATTTGTACCTGTCTTTTTTTTTTATTGTATCGTCAATGTGAGATGGAGGTTCTCATTTTCTTCGTCAGGTATCAAGTTTAAATCTACGATAGTTCCGGGAATCTCAAAATAAAAAGGATATTTTGCCCAGTGATTTTTTTTCCAAAACTAGAAGCTTCTCCTCTAGAAAATAATTGCAAAGAGTGGCTGAGTAGAGATAATGTAACTATACTGATCTTTTTTTTTTTAATTTTCAGTGAAGTTACTTTCTTCATCGTGTCAAAATAGTGTTGAGAATATAAACCACACTAGTTCAGTCAATAGTAGATTTTTTTGAAGTGCTTTTATTTCTTAAGTGTCAGAACTCGTCATTCTATTTTCCCTTCTAACTTCAAATTAAGTTCACTTAAACCTAATAAAAAATATCCGCTAAATATAAAGCGTCATTAACCATTTGTCTTTACAAAACTAATCTGCCAGAAAGTGAAATAAATCTCCATCCTTAGCTTATAAGCCCCTATTAGGACGCTGTTTGTGGATAGTGTGTGTTACAGCAAATGGGAATGATCTATTTGTAAACACTATCTCAAATAGCCAAGTGTTCAATGATTGATCTTCCCATGATATTATTCACACTTCCAGAATCACTTGAACACTATCAGTAATACCCTTGGAAGCTCAGGTTCCACGGTAAATATAGCAGTGAATTTCAATAATATCGTTACTTGCTGCCTGGGATACTTTTCTCTCATCCTTACTATTTCTTCCAGTCATTCTTTGCTGCACCATCGTTGGAATTATTTACAATTAGCTAATTTTAATTTGCATTTTCTAGCAACACAATCACTAAGCACTTTACAACTCTGACCCAGTCGTATTTGTTACCAAGATCATACAACACTCAGTCTTCCACCTTTCCACACATATCTCACATAAACCAACCACATAACAGAATTAGAAATATTAGTGTAATCATTAAGTTGGATAGTAAATTCTCCAGCAGATTGTGCACGTGAACTCAACTGAAACTAAATTCTCCACACTAGAAGGTATCCTTGAAGACGTGGTACTACTGAGAGGTTACAAACTTCTCGAAAATTGTACTCGCCACATACAAAGTGGGTAGGAGAATAAGCTTTTCAGCAACTGTTCTTTCTTTTCTTCATATTGCAATAAGAGATGCAGGTAAATACGATGGAAGGTGTTCCTTATCTTGAGAGTTGTTGATTCAATAAGAGCTTCTGCTGGCAACCTGAATTCATGCTTCCTTCGTTGGGAATATTCAAGACTGCTTCTCTTCTTCCTAAGAGTCTCTTCAGATTCGAAAGTTTCAAACTTTCATTGCAAATAACATTGTAACTGGATACTTGTTTTCTCTTTCAACGTTGGTAATCCCATAACTCTAATGAAGCACACGTGCTTCTCCCTGTATGCTTATGTATGCAGGTACTTTTGAGTGCATATGAATTCGTATACTTACGTAGGTATGTATACGTCTGCATATTAATGACAACGTGTTTGTCTATGCTTATGTAAATGTGTGTGTGTTTAGCTGTACACATGTAAACATGTGAATGTGTTTATTCACGTGTATGTATTCTTAGGCATATATATACATGTGTACGATAAAACGAGACCAGAAGTGAACCCAGACAAACACTGAGATAATATGAAACAATCACTTGGTAATTCACGTAGCTTTGCCACACAAAACCAAACAATTTTCAGTTCCTGAGACTTAAGTTTTTTTCAGTGATGTTTCCCCGTGTACATCACGGAAACAAACGCGTCTAAATGAATCTCTCCAGAATTTTCCCCTAGGAACGGACAAGTAGTCGAAGATAGGATTGAAAAAAAATTTTGCTTAATTTTTATTAGCGAATGTTTTTTGATAAAAATTAATATCCCTTAAACGGCTAAAACGTATTGCTTAAAATTTCCCAGGGCATTGGTTTGAATTTTTTTAAAAGAATATTTAATTTTTCTGCTTGATATTAGTGGTGCAAAAATATAAGTGGCTCCCAAAACATCTATTAATAAAATTATCAATTGAATAGGAGGCACAAAGTCTACTAAAACTTTTAATTTTCATTTGAGTAAGACACGATATTCTTAAAAGTCTTGTATGCAAATTTTAGTAAGCAATCGAATAAAAAAGTTTAAGATCCTCTATTTGTAAAAGTTGTTACGAATAAAATCACAGAGAATATTATAAATTTATCCATCCAGAAGAGACATTCTGCAATTATTTTACGGAATCCAACTATTTCTATTTTATTTATATTAATATGTTGATAAAACTGCAACTCCATAGCCTAAACTTGTAAACTATCAGACTTAAAGGATTAAAATCAATTAGTAGAAGATTTCTCAAGTCGTAACACAAACAAAATCCCGTAATGTTCTATATATCATTAGACAACACTTACACAGTGACCTTGCTCTAGTTTCAGAACAACAACTGAATATTCGAAGCCTATCGGAGGAGGCATTCTTAAGTTATAAACGAAACCAATTTTTAAGGAGAAAAAAGGGAACCCGCTTGGAAATACTTAAATATTATATGTTTATTCCTTTTTCTGAAATTCACTCTTTATTGTATTTCTTTATATTCAGTTTTTCTTTCTTGAACTTTATCTACCGAGAGATTACTGAGGAAAGTAAAGACACGGAATAGAAGTGGAATTTTTTTTTCTGGATAGAGGCGTTGTTGAGAGAGAGGTACCAAAGATTTTGTATAAATGGTAAGAAATTAGTGGGGATGCGTCACAAGCAGACTGTGTAATTTTTTTTTATTATAGCTTGTTTCCCAGTAAGGCAGGAGTAGCCCAAAGAAAAAAAAATTACAATTGATAATTCAATAGCCGTCTTGCCAGAAGTGCACAATTGGAATAGCTTGAAACAAATATATATATATATATATATATATATATATATATATATATATATATATATATATATATATAAACCTGCAAAATTCCCTTCTCTGTAAAGTTTAAAATTGCTCTTCAGTTTCCCAAACGTTTTACTTAAAAAATCGCAAGGGGAAAAAGAAACAATTTGTCTTACGCAATGTAAACCGCGAGGGAACCACAGGACTATCCTGCCCAACCCCTAGAGGCTCTTGAGAAAACAACTCACTTCACTTGAAGGCCAGAATGTGTTGAGGAGTAGTGGCTCCACCGGAGCTGTTAAAGTCCATCCATTAGCTCTTCAAACTCACACACGCACACTGCTTCAACATCTTTTCAGAGACCATTTCAGATATAATGCCACTTAGGCTGTAGTATGTGGAAAAATATAAGATAGGTGGTTCAAGAGAAGTGTGCAAATAATGATACAGTTAAGTGGAAGAACAGACAAACAGGCAGTTAATGGACAGATACACGCGCGCGCGCACACACACACACACACACACACACACACACACACACACACACACACACACACACACACACACACACACACACACACACACACACACACACACATACACACATACACACACACACACACACACACACACACACACAAAGACACACAAAGACACACATTGTATTGTTGAATAGACCAATATATACAACATTCGTAACACTAGTCTGTCCTGCTTATGTTTCCGTTATATTTTCCTTTCCCTGCTTATGGACAAATACTCTGCACGGGAATCGAACCTAGGTACTTCCGAACGTAAACCAAATGCTCTGTCACTTATTTTAGAGTAACAAACTTTAAAGGAGAGGGAAAAGTAGCACATAACAGCAACGTATAAAAACAGCGAGGAAGTGGAGAAACTTGTGAAGACGTGAACATAGCAAAAGCGATATATGGCATAATATGACCCAGGATATTGCAAGAGGGAGCGACAAGACTGGTGTAAACTACTTGCAAGATAATCGGTGGTATTTCAATATTCCAGGTGAGAGGTCTGGGAATCTAATTATAGAGGCCAATATCCATGAAAGAACAAAATGTGAGGTGGAGACACTAGCATAGTGTGATGTATTTCATAAAGCTCCAAACCCGTGTGAGCTACTCAGCGCAAGGAGTGGTGAAGGCTCGATCTCCCGTCCGCAAATCTCTGACCGATCTCCCTCCGATCAGGCTGTTGATCACCCTCTTGGGAACATACTTCATCACCACAAACTAGCACTACAATCAAAAATCAGACATATGAGTATAAACTGAACGATCCTAGACGGTAAACAAACAACAATTGATATTATTGTGTAAAAAACATTTAGATAAACTAGTCTCAGACTAGAGTGATGGCCAGTGTATTAACATGTATAAAAGAATACCTGAGCATATCTGAACGGCAGAAAGTAGTCTTGATGGGTTGATATTGAAGAGCTAGAGAATGTACAGAGAACCTTCACTACACCTATTAGTAGTCAAGCACCTTAATTATTTGAAAAGTTTGAAGTCCCTTGACCTATATTCTCTGGAATTCGGGTGAGAAAGATGCATTATTGTCTACATCTGGAAAATCCTAGAGATATTCGATCCAAATCTGCACACAAAACTCACTCCCTACTAGAGCAAAAGACTAGGCAGACGGTGCAACATACCCCCTGTGAAATGCAGGGGTGCTATGAGTACACTAAGAGAAAACACAATAATTGTATGGGGCCCGAGACTGTTCAATAGTCTCATACATAAGGGGAATTATTAGTAGACCCCTGGCTGTCTTAGGAAAAAAACTGGACAGATACATGAAGTCCGAGCTCGATCAGCCGAGCTGTTAATCGTACTTTGGATTGCGTGTTGTCAGCAGTGACAGCATGGTTGATCAGTCCCTGGTCCAAGGGGAGGTCTGGTCAAGGATCGAAACGCGGAGGCGTTGATCCCCGGAACAATCTCCAGGTAGACTAGGTATCTGCATCTCCGAGGACTAAACTATGAACAATCTTCGGAAAGTTTTTAAGAAACAAACTTTGTCGTCTGCACCCTCTCAAGTTAATCTTCGTCTTTTATGTAATTTGGGGACCGAAGTTGAACAGCAAGTTCAAGGTGGTCTAACAAATGAGTTGTAGTGTCAACAATACGCGTTTTATACCTAACATTTCTAGCTATGAAATGCAGCTTTACGCTACCAATATTCGTGTCTGAATATTGAATATGTATACGTATAGACTGACAGAGCTTCGCCTCTGTGTAGAGCTTTAGTGAGATCTGCTTAAGATGAACCAGAGCAGAGCACTAAAGCTAGAACTAGTTGCAGGTTAAAAAAAAAAAAAGCAGCCGACTAAAGAACTAGATGAATTAACAGCTTAGCAACAAGCTAAACATGGTGAACAACAGGTAACATTAAAAAGCGTAATAAATACTTTATCGAAATAAGTGTAACAACCAGCTTAACAACCATACTTACTGTATAAACAACTAGCAAAAAAAAAAAAAGTAAGCAACCTTAACAATGCTGTTCCTACCCCTGTGGTTCTCTCTCAAAGTCAGACACGCATTGACTCTCGATCCCAGAGTTAGTCATAAATCCGGCAAGATTTTTGTAACAAAGTTAGGATGAAAGAGCGAGCTTCTGGAGGCTGATCTTAGATCTCGGGGCTTGGTTATTGCCCTCACATATGTGGCAAGTACAGTATATATATATATATATATATATATATATATATATATATATATATATATATATATTCTAGGTAGTAGGTTGGTAGACAGCAACCGCCCAGGGAGGTACTACTGTCCTGCCAAGTGAGTGTAAAACTGAAGCCTGTAATTGTTTTACATGATGGTAAGATTGCTGGTGTCTTTTTTTATCTGTCTCATACACATGCAAGATTTCAGGTATGTCTTGCTACTTCTACTTACACTTAGGTCACACTACACATACATGTACAAGCATATATATACACACCCCTTTGGGTTTTCTTCTATTTTCTTTCTAGTTCTTGTTCTTGTTTATTTCCTCTTACCTCCATGGGGAAGTGGAACAGAATTCTTCCTCCGTAAGTCATGCGTGTTGTAAGAGGCGACTAAAATGCCGGGAGCAAGGAGCTAGTAACCTCTTCTCCTGTATATATTACTAAATGTAAAAGGAGAAACTTTCGTTTTTCCTTTTGGGCCACCCTGCCTCGGTGGGATACGGCCGGTGTGTTGAAAGAAAGAAAAGAATATATATATATATATATATATATATATATATATATATATATATATATATATATATATATATATATATATATATATATATATAGTCATTGGCCATCTCCTATCGTGGTAAGAAGACCCGGAAGAGAGGAAACATTTTCTTTCTCACTAATTTAATCACTGTCTTGCCAGAATCGTGATGACATCACACATCAGATGGCCCTTCCAACTATAACATTTCCCCTTTCTGAAGAGTGCAGGCACTGCATTTCCTGGATCCAGGACTCTAAGTCCAGCTAACTGGTTTCCCTGAATCCCTTTATATGTGTTTGTGTCATGTTGCTGACAGCAAGATAACACACACACGGACACACAATTGGAAACATTTAATTTATTTCACTGAATTTTATACTTTCTATTAGATCCCCCCAAAAATATTAAAGATGCAGAGGATTATTGATATCAAGTTATATTTTTTTTTTGTTGTTTTGTTCAATGTTTAAAAAAAATTATTCCACGGCTGAGAGCTCTTAATTGGAAATTATTGGATAAATTGTCAACGGGAATAGATGCCACAACTTGTTCTGATTATTGCTTGTTTTTCCTGAGGGAGAGAGAGGGAAGGAGGATGGGAGGGAGAGAGAGAGGGAAGGAGGAAGGGAGGGAGAGAGAGAGGGAAGGAGGAAGGGAGGGAGAGAGAGAGGGAAGGAGGAAGGGAGGGAGAGAGAGAGAGGGAAGGAGGAAGGGAGGGAGGGAGCGGGAGAGAGGGAAGTAGGACGGGAGGGAGAGAGGTAGGGAAGGAGGAAGGGTGGGAGAGAGAGAGGGAAGGAGGAAGGGAGGGAGAGAGAGGGAAGGAGGAAGGGGGAGAGAGAGAAGGAAGGAGGAAGGGAGGGTGAAAGAGAGAAGGAGGAAAGGAGGGTGAAAGAGAGGGAAGGGGGAAGGAGAAAAAGAGGGTGAGAGAGAGGGAAGGGGGAAGTAGGAAGGGAGGGTGAGAGAGAGAGGGTAGGAAGGAAGGGAAGAGAGGGAGGGAGGGGAATCCGAGCATTTTCTTTTAGTGGACAAATGTCTCTCATTTAATTCTCTTAACATTCGTTCTTTCTTTTCTGTTATCATTTCATAAATGAATTTGTAGGTATGTATATATATTACATGTATAATATAAATACATACATTTTTGGTTCATTAATATATATATATATATATATATATATATATATATATATATATATATATATATATATATATATATATATTGCAAACAATCAGACAGGCAAGACAAGCCACGGGGGGGGGGGGGAATCTTAGTTCAAGTATTTTCACACTTCTCAGTGTGTTATCAGGAGCTATGCAACATTGCATAGCTCCTTAGGACCATGAGGTATCACTCGTGGTCCTAAAAATATATGGAAAAAATAAGCTGCCTTCTATGACCACATTTCTCGTGGTCCTAAAAGAATGTGTGGAAGAACTAAGCTGCCTTCGGTAACTATTTTCCTTCATTCTTAGCACCAGCTGTAGAAACTGTTATCACTTAGCTCCATTTGTGAACACTTTATCTCTACTGCTGTAACCCTCTGTCACCTGTACCCAGTTCATACACGTTCTTGAAAAAAATAAAAACTTAAACCGTTATATTGATTTTAGCCCCTTACAATTCCAATATGTTATATTCATTTGCTTTGGCTCTAAATATTGTATACGTTGCATTATCGTCTTCTCTACATGTGTTATGCCGTCTCTAGTATTTGCAAGAGGCTGGGCAGAGTTCAAGGTATATTTACAGTCTCCTTCTAACTTTGTTCCCCTGAACGAGTCAACATTACCTCTTTTGGTCATATTTAAAAAAAATAATGCACTTTCTGGTGTAGTATGTAACTTTCTTGGGTTGTATATAACTGGTTTTCAGCTTTTTGGTGTATAAAAGCAGATCATGCATAATTTTTGTTCATTTTAACGGAAATACAATAGGTAAGAGAAGACATATTTAAGTAATGTCTAAAGGCGCTATCATCCGCAGTGTCTAAGTTGTTATAACTTTCTTACCTACAAACACACACACGTCATGATCGCTGGTCAGGTCTTCATGACAAGCCAATTTTTGTTTCTAAATAATTTAAAATAATTACATCAAATTTTATTTTTTCAAAAGCTCGTTCATTTTATATTTTATTGAAATAAATTTTGGAGGACAAAATGCTTTGAGGTGTCGAGGGTGGTTGTGATTTTATCTGACGTCGAGTAATCAAATTTTCCCGCTGTTACTGTTGTTATAATTGATATCACTTTTCCCCTTTGACTGACGTCATTACTGTCATGATTCGACGTCACTACCTCTTCTTCCATGACGTCATCTATCATGACGGACGTCACTATCTCATCTATGGCTGATGTTTCTACCTCTCCTACCATGACTGATGTCACTACGTCTACTAAGACTTCATCTCTGTTTTACCCTGACTGACGTCACCTCTCCTATGACGTCACTACCTCTCCTATCAATGAGTCACCTCTTACCACGACTGACGTCACTGGCTTTCTCACCATAACTGACGTCACTACCTCCGCTACCATAACTAATATCACTACCTCCCCTACCATGACTGATGTCACTACCTCCCCTACCATGACTGACGTCACTACCTCCCCTACCATAACTTCACAACACAATAACATTCCCCAGGGCAGCAAGGTGACATACAACTCCCCCACATCAAAGGCTGTACCTCAGATTCCAGAATCCAACTTGATTAATTCCCATTCCCCGGACTCTGTATAACCCCTGTTGGTTTGCCGCTTCCCAGTGAATATATCTGTCAGAAGGGACAATCCTGATCAATGGTGCACCCAAAGGATCAGTACTAAGACAGCTAATCTCCCTGATAAACATAATGACTTGAAATGGGCCGCTGAGTATAATTCTAAATCTCTGAGCGACACTCACGTTTCACTGATTTAGGTACCACGTCTCTGTGACTTAGGTTCTCAGTAAGTGCTTAATGACAGACGTTCAACTAAAGATTGTCCTGGAGTCTGTCCCTGAAAAGACAGGTACTGACTCGGGGAAATCGGGAAAAATTGCATAAGTCGAAGATATTGATGCTAGAGCTCAACTACAAAGAAGTGGTTGTTGGAACCCCAGAGAAGTGGATGTTGGATCTGCACCCAGGTAAGAGGATGATGGAGCTCAGCCCTAGGAAAATGGTTGCTAGAGTTGAACCCCAGAGAAACGGACGCTGGAACTCAACCCCAGGCTGGTGGCTACTGGTACTCAGTGCAAGAGAAACGAAAGTGAATACTGGGGTATATACAGTGAAATATACCCGTCGGTGAATATACCACTGATAGATGCTTGGTGCATATCCACTGATAGATACCTCTCTTTGTATACACACTCTGAAATGAGAATAACTTCGCTTCATCTTGCGTATCACGGAGCACAAGCAATTAAGAGTCGTCCAGTCATTCCAAGTTTCCCATAAAGTTTTCCGGACCCAAGTTTTAATTAAACAGTTTGATCTGTCGATTATGTGAAACAACCGTCAATGAAGCGTTTGGAATCCATTTTTTTGGTCGAGATTGTTTCGTTGGCTTGTGTTTCGTTGGCTTGTATTTCGTTGGTTTGTGTTTCGTTATCCAGTGTTTCGTTATCCAGTGTTTCGTTATCCAGTGTTTCGTTATCCTGTGTTTCGTTATCCTGTGTTTCGTTATCCTGTGTTTCGTTATCCAGTGTTTCGTTATCCTGTGTTTCGTTATCCTGTGTTTCGTTATCCTGTGTTTCGTTGGCCTGAGCTTCGTTGGTGCTGTGCAGGATACTGCATTGTTGTATATAACGAAAGGTGTTGGTATTTTGAAAAAGTGCTCCATAATAAATATTGTCATCACTTAAGTTGACGTGTATTGGACACATATTGGACGTGAACTACTGAGTGAGACGTGTGGCGTCACTAGGGAATCAGTCCCTGGGAAAATGTGCTAGAGTTAAGTAGTAAATGGTTTTTTTTTTTTTTTGTAATGTTTAGGCCGTAGTTTTTTGGTGGTTTTACTGTACTCTTAAGTGGGCCCGGTACTGGCATGGCCTTGGTATTTAAGTGGAGCTTGTGCGAGTTGTGGCGAATACAGGTGTAACAGGTTTTCTTACAAGAAAGCTGGAAGCTAGCAGAGGTGGATGGGTCATGGAGGGACTGTTTTGGATATGTGAAATGTTTTGAAAGTAGGTTTTTGTGTTGTATATATTGTTACTGGTAATACAGTGGACCCTCGAATTTAGTTGTGCCTTTTCTGTATGCAAAACTATTTTTATTATCTATAAAATGTATTTTTTGTTAATATTTTTGGGTGTCTGGAATGGTTTAATTGGATTTAAAATATTTCCTATGGGAAATATTAACAAAAAATACATTTTATAGATAATAAAAATAGTTCTGCATACAGAAAAGGCACGACTAAATTCGAGGGTCCACTGTATATGTATATTTTTCTAAAGGTGAGTGTATCTGTCCTCCTTGGTAATTAAACCTAAAGTATTGACCAGTTGTTGAATTGTGTATTGAAGCATAAAGGGCTTAGGGTGGATTATTTTTAATCCTGGTTCCCAGGGATTTAACTCTATTTCTCAGTTACCTGCTCAAGGATATTGTAAGAACAGAATTTTTTTTTACCTGCAGGCTGGAAGCCGGCACATATCCAGAATAGTAGGTCTCCATGATCTATTGTGTAATATGTGTAATTGTGTAATTTTCATATGGTTATTTTGTAATGTGTAACCACCTGTTTAACATTTTATGTAGAAATTTACGGAACTTAGGGTGGCTTATTTTTAAATAACTTTATATATTCCACTAGACAGGAATTTTAACCTCTTAACCCCATGTAACTTCGTAATAGTTGGCTTGTGTTTCGTTGGCTTGTGTTTCGCTGGCCTGTTACGTTGGCTTATGTTTCGTTAGCTCGTGTTTCATTGGTCTGTGATTCGTTGTCTTGTGTTTCTTCTTGCCTGTGCTTCAGATTCTTCAAGACTACGGTGTTCATTGCCTGTTCCTAGGCTGAGGGACTGATTGCCACATCTTCCACTGTCTTCTGTGTATATTTATACAATCTTCGGATTATGTCCATGTTCTGTATTGATAAAGCAACTGGATGGCGAAATGTCTATAGATTAAATATACCCAGATGTTGCACATGGGTCTAAGTCATCATCTTAATGGTACTGTATACCATTGATGTATATAGGCTTATATGATCATTTAACACTTTGTGCTTCAAGAATACATTGAGTCCTTTAACATCACCTGAAGAAAACTAGGTATTTTAAATAAATTTCAATTCAGTACCTATATATGAGTACATACACGCTTTATAAACACACACACACACACACACACACACACACGCACGCACACGTATACAAAAACATGCCAAATCAAATATATAAATACATATATATTTTAGGCGCATGGAAATCACTATTGAAAATTGCGATTCCTTTTTTATCAACGCCAGCAGTACGCAGTACGATGTCAAAAATATTCATCAAATAGAAATGATTGTGTTTTTATGCATATAATAATTATTTGTCCAGCTACCAGTGCTCAATTTTATTCTGAATGACAAAAGTTTTCCAGTGTATGTAAACATTTATCGTTTTACATAACTAGCATTAAATTATGATATATATATATATATATATATATATATATATATATATATATATATATATATATATATATATATATATATATATATATCGGGCTGAATAAGTAAAACTGGTCAATTAGCAAGAACTATTTAAAATTAAGTCCTTTATAAAATTATAAAATTTTCTCTCATACGTTTAAAGATATATTTTTTTCATTTATTTTACGAAAAAAACAATTTTGTACCAAAAGAACCTTAGAAAACTTACCTAACCTTATTATAACAAGCACAATTTAATTTAGCCTAATCCAACTAAATATATTTTAGATAAATTTACAATAATTTAATAATAAAACTCTTCCAAGCATTTTTAACCACATTAAGTTTATATCAAATTTTGAAAAGGAGATATATTAAGGATGTAGCAGAGAAAATATATATTTGACACACAAAGTATAATGTAATATCACAATGTACCATGATTTTTCTTGTATGAAATTTTGAACACTGAGCATGGTTTTTTTGAAGATGTTACCGAAACAATAACAATATTTTTAAGAATAAGTGGGTGGAATTTAAGTTAACCATCACTTTTATTTAATCTCAATTATGTTTAATAGAAATTATACACATATTTCAAACTATTGTAAAATTTCTTACCAAATAATTGCAGATATTTTTAATAATAATAAAAGCGCTGCATGTCACAGGAGAATTAATAATTAAGGGATAGAAAACGGCTGATACAAATTGTGAAATGAGACAGAAAAACTAAAGATTTATAATAACGCTGCCGGATGGAATATTCAGCAAGCCTAGCTGGCAGAGTTAGCCTAGCAGGATGTAGGTTTAAAGTCTACCTTGAACAAGCATTTATTTTAAAGGTTTCACTCAAGAATGAGCGAAACTCTGGCGAAAAGTCGTGTGTTTCATTACGTACATTTGTGACCACTTGTCAGCTTTTTGTCCCAAAACATAGCAGGCTGTGAACGAATTTTGATAACTGCTTCATTCTTTCTCTTTCTCACTGCTTGTTATAATTACATACGAATGATGTTCCTCGGATCATTAGCTATATAATACGCCTACTGACGTATTATATAGCTTATGAAAATGACGTAAACAGGTCGAAAGTATTTCAAAAATTTTTACACTTTTTCGGTGATCATAAAAATTTGCCGATGAAGGCGAGTTTCTGGAGATTTATTTACACCTGCATATTTATGATTAGTGAAAGTGTACATATGAACGGAGGAGCACCGGAGAGGCCTACTGTCCCATATGACAGTTGTCCTTTCTCAAATTCAGCCTTTCTACTTCTTGAATATTTTAAATATTTTTGCACGAATCTCGGAAATAAAGAAAAAATGCGACCACTACTGAGAGAAAGTGTGTGTACTCACTTAGTTTAGGTTGCAGGGGGCGATTCACAGCTCCTAGCCCCGCCTCTTCGCCGGTCGCTACTAGGTCTTCTCTTTCCCTTCTCCATGAGCTTCGTCGAACCTTTTCTTAAAGCTATGTATGGATCATGCCTCCAGTACATCACTCTCCAGATTGTTCCATTTCCTGACAACTCTGTGACTGAAGAAATACTTCCTAACATCCCTACGACTCATCTGAGTTTTCTACTTCGAGTTGTGACCCCTTGTTCTGTCCCATCTCTGAAACATTGTTCCTATCCACCTGTGTGTACTCACCTATTTGTGGTTGCAGGGGTCGAGTCTTAGTGTACTCACCTAGTTGTACTCACTTAGTTGAGGTTGCGGGGGTCGAGTCCGAGCTCCTGGCCCCGCCTCTTCACTGATCGCTACTAGGTCACTCTCCCTGAGCCGTGAGCTTTATCATACCTCTGCTTAAAGCTATGTATGGATCCTGCCTCCACTACATCACTTCCCAAACTATTCCACTTACTGACTACTCTGTGGCTGAAGAAATACTTCCTAACATCCCTGTGATTCATCTGTGTCTTCAGCTTCCAACTGTGTCCCCTTGTTACTGTGTGTGTGTGTGTGTGTGTGTGTGTGTGTGTGTGTGTGTGTGTGTGTGTGTACGCACCTAACTGTAATTGAAGGGGTCGAGTAATAGCTCCTGGCCCCGCCTCTTTACTGGTCGCTACTAGGTCCACTCTCTCTCTACTCCGTGAGCTTTATCGTACCTCTATCATACCTATGTGTGTGTACTCACCTATTTGTACTCATAGTTGTGGTTGCAGGGGTCGAGTCACAGCTCCTGGTCCTGCCTGTTCACTGGTCGCTACTAGGTCACTTCCCGCTCCATGAGCTGTATCATACCTCTTCAAGCTATGTATGGCTCCTGCCTCCACTACATCACTTCCCAGACTAATCCACTTCTGACAACTCTGTGACTGAAGACATACTTTCTAACATTCCTGTGATTCATCTGAGTCTTCAACTTCCAACTGTGACCCCTTGTTGCTGTGTCCCATCTCTGGAACATCCTGTCTCTATCCACCTTGTCGATTCCTCTCAGTATTTTATATGTTCTTATCATATCCCCCTATCTCTCCTGTCCTCGTGTCGTCAAGTCGATTTCCCTTAACTTCTCATCATGGGACATGCCCCTTAGCTCCGAGATTAGTCTTGTTGCAAACCTTTGCACTTTCTCTAGTTTCCTTACGTGCTTGGCTAGGTGTGGATTCCAAACTGGTGCTGCATATTCCAATATAAACCTAGCGTACATGATGTACAGGGTCCTGAAAGATTCCTTATTTCGATGGCGGAATGCTGTTCTTAGGTTTGCTAGTCGCCCGTATGCTGCAGCAGTTATTTGGTTGGTATGCGCCTCAGATGTGCCCTGTGTTATATTCACCCCGAGATCTTTTTCCTTGAGTGAGGCTTGTAGTCTCTGGCCCCCTTAAACTGTACTCAGTCTACGGTCTTCTTTGCCCTTCTATAATCTTCATGACTTTGCACTTGGTGGGGTTGAACTCCAAGAGCCAGTTGCTGGACCAGGCCTGCAGCCTGTTCGGATCCCTTTGTGGTTCTACCTGGTCCTCGTCCGATTGAATTCTTCTCATCAACTTCACATCATCTGCAAACAGGGACACTTCGGAGTCTCTTCCTTCCGTAATGTCGTTCACAAATACCAGAAACAGCACCGGTCCTAGGACTGACCCCTGTGGAATCCTGTTCGTCACAGGCGCTCACTCTGACACCTCACCACGTACCATGACTCGCTGTTGTCTTCCTGACAGATATTCCATGATCCATTGCAGCGCCTTCCCTGTTATCCCTGCTTGGTCCTCCAGCTCATGCACTAATCTCTTGTGTGGAACTGTGTCAAACGCCTTCTTACAGTCCAAGAAAACGCAATCTACCCACCCTTCTCTCTTTTGCCTTATTGATGTCACCCTGTCATAGAACTCCAATAGGTTTGTGACACAGAATGACTTTGCATACTATACATGTCGGTGACACTGGTCTGTAGTTTAATGCTTCGTGTCTGTTTCCTTTTTTTAATAATCGGGACTACATTTACCGTCTTCCATACCTCCGGTAGTCGCCATGTTTCGATAGAAGTGTTGAAAATTGTTGTTAGTGGTACACATAGCGCCTCTGCTCCCTCAGGACCCACGGAGAGATGTTATCCAGCCCCATCTCCTTTGAGGTATCTAGCTCGCTTAGCAGCCTCTTCACTTATTCCTCGGTTGTATGTAATGTGTCCAACACTTGGTGTACCCCACCTCTGTCTTTCTGGAGTCCCTTCTGTCTCCTCCGTGAACACTTCTTTGAATCTCATGTTGAGCTCCTCACATACTTCCCGGTCGTTTCTTGTGATCTCTTCTCCTTCCTTGCTCAGCCTGATTACCTGGTCCTTGACTATTCTTTTCCTACTGATGTGGCTGTACAACAGCTTTGGGTCAGATTTGGCTGTCGTTGCTGTGTCATTTTCGTATTGTCTTTGAGAATCCCTTCTTACCTGTGCATATTCATTTTTGGCTCTATGACTGCTCTTCTTATTCTCCTGGGTCCTTTGCCTTCTATACTTCCATTCTTTAGTACACTTCGTTTTGGCCTCTCTACTCCTTTGGGTGAACTAAGGGCTCATCCTGGCTTTCTCGTTATTTCTGTTACCCTTGGGTACAAACCTCTCCTCGGCTTCCTTTCATATTGTTGTCACATATTCCATCATCTCGTTTACTGATTTCCTTGCCAGTTCTCTGTCCCACTGAAGCCCGTGTAGGAAATTCTTCATGCCTGTGTAGTACCCTCTCATGTAGTTCGGCTTTATTTGTCCTGCCCTTCCTGCTTCTCTCTATACTTGAAACTACTATATTTTCAAAGCTCAGAACCACATGGTCACTGGCCCCGAGAGGTCTTTCGTATGTTATGTCCTCAATATTTGCACTACTCAGGGTGAATACTAGGTCCAGTCTCCTCGTGTTGGTACATGAGGTTTTCCAGTACCATCTCCATCATTTTAGTCCTCCACGTTTCTGGGCCCCAATGTGGCTCCAGGTTGTCCCAGTCGATTTCCTTGTGATTGAAGTTACCCATGATCAGCAACTTTGCCTTGCTCGCATGAGCCCTTCTGGCCACTTCAGCCAGTGTGTCAACCATCGCTCTATTACTCTCGTCATACTCTGGTCTTCGCCTCCTGCTGTTCTGTGGTGGGTTATACATCACTGCAATTACTACCTTGGGAACTCCAGACAGACGTGTTCCTATTATGCAGTCTCTGGCTTCTCCTATGTCTCTTCTCTCCAGCTCATCTGTTCCCTCCACCCCCTCTGTTCCCTCTTGTCTTTCCTCAGGATCTGATATCCTGTTGGAAAGATGGCATCTGTTATCATTCCTGTGAGCTTGGTTTCTGTGAGAGCTATGATGTCCGGTGATGCCTCTTTGACTCTTTCATGCCACTCCTCCCACTTATTCATTATTCCATCAACGTTGGTGTACCATACCTTCAGTTTCCTCTCCAACACTGTATTCTAGGGGGGTCTGTGAGGGTGGGGGACCTGGCAGTGTGTTGTGGGATTCTACAGCGTAGTGTGGGGTGGGGGCTGTAAGTGTTAATTGGGGTTTGTGTTAGGATTTTGTGTGTGTGTGTGTGTGTATGCATGTGTGTGTGTGTGTGTGTGTGTGTGTGTATGCATGTGTGTGTGTGTGTGTGTGTGTGTGTGTGTGTGTGTGTGAGCAGAGCGACACTGGTGCTGCTAGAGCCAACAGCCCCTGGGTGCCAGACATGAAAAGTGAGAAGGCAGATAAATGTTTGGCGAGGGAAAGATAAACTGGGGGAGAATGGAGACACAGGGGCGAGGAGAGGCGAGGCGTAAGGTAAACAGAAGCAGAAAGATGTTCCAAACCTGGAGAGCTGACATGGAAGGGAGAGTGGCAGATACAGAGGACACAGAGATGGAGAGAAAATATCATGTTTTTTTATTATTTTAATTTATTATTATTATTATAAGTTATTATTAATTTATTATTATTATTGTAAGTTATTATTAATTTATTATTTATCACTATTATTTTAATTTATTATTAATTTATTTATTATTACTATTAATTTATTATTATTTATTATTACTATTATTATCATTATTATTCAAAAAATAATAATGATTGTAAATGTAATAAGTTTACCAGTATTTTTATTAATTTTAACATTGTATTAAGCGCTAATTGCGTATGGGTAATTCGACCCAAGGAATGGAGACCCGATCATCCGTTAATTATTAGACAGAATCTTTGCTATTGAAGCATATATGAAAACACAATGAGGTTAATGGTGATAAATGTATACAGAATTATAAACTATACAAGAAAGACCCATTGTAGAAGCAATGATGTGAAGAAAAATAAAGATGAAATGAAGGAGGGATAAAAGAGGCGGATGCTGGTGAAATGGTTGGCAAAGATTGAGTGCCGCGATAGAGAGAGAAATAGACGAGGATAAAGATGCAATCAAGAAGTGGAAGAGAGCGATCTGGTGTGTTTGTGTGTGTGTGTGTGTGTGTGTGTGTGTGTGTGGGAGAGAGAGAGAGAGAGAGAGAGACAGACAGACAGACAGACAGACAGACTAAAATAGTTTTACTATGGTCGGGGTTTTAGTCATTGTGTACACGAAAAAAAAAGTTAGATGCCGACGGATTGACAGAGTCAGTATAGTTTCCCCTGCGCGAAGGAAAATTGCAAAGCAAAATGTCAGAACTGAGGAATAAGTCTGCTAGGTAAATACCACGAAAAGTTCATGACGTAATTAAAAATTGCTAGTGATTGGAATGACAGTGTATGATTACAAATATATGAGTGGGAATTGAATACATTTGGCCCAGTACAGTTTGGTTAATGGGGTTTCTGAAACATATATTATCTTTAGTGTAATCGCCAGGCAGTTTACCCAGGAACAATATACTAAATCATAATATCGTAAGACTATCTGAGACATCTTTCTTGCTGTCCGAATCACATATAATTCAGTGTCAGAGGAGTAACTTCCCCAAACATATTAGCAAGTTCTGCATCCACTACTACATCATCAATTTTGAAGGGCAGAGGACCTTGAAATTGCTCCAAGAGGTCATATCTCTCTCAACTATTCAATTTAGAAGCCAGGGACTAAAGCCTTCATCTGCTGGTCTTGTGCCTTGTGCAGATAGACACTTCATATCTCACTCTTGTTTGCCGTATGTGTTATGTCAAGGCTCCGGCTCTTTAACCTCTGTGACTGCTACGTTAGCAGAGCGTCTTGTGGGCATCAAGGCATTTATTTTAACCAGGATCATGTCATTTTCATCTTTTGCACTTAAATATTTCCCTGCTTCAACTATGTTTTTGACATGTTCAAAACTGTGATACTCTGGTAATGTACTAGGTCTGTACATACATGTTTAATGTCCCCACAAGACTGTAGAATCCAGAGAGAGAGAGAGAGAGACTGAAATAAAAGTTATAATACCTTCGCTGGATAAAAAATTCATCTTACAATCTGGAAGGGGAATTTCAGACACCGTTTCGTCTTGACAGCTGTGTAATTTTTGTTAAAATCTTCAGATTTTACCATTTATAACATAGCATCAGTAAATGCAATATGGTCATACACGAGGAATAGAAGAAGACACATATGTACAGAGAATATAGAAAGTCAGACATTTAAATCCTTACGTTCATGCTTTACTGTCACTGTCGCTTTACTGACAGTCTTGTGTCGAAGTAAAAAAAAAACACAATATATACTTATGAAGATTAGTTAATAGCTTTCTATGATATAGCTCTATTTCTATGTTATGAAAATCCCAGTTCTTTGTTTCACGCACAGGATGATTCTTATCTAATGCTGATAAATTAGACACATGTGCAACTCTTGGGTATCTTTATTGAGGAAACGTTTCGCCACACAGTGGCTTCATCAGTCCATCTATGACTGCTGCACCTCTCCTGCCATACGGTTTATAAGCTGCTTCTCCGCTCATCTGCCGTATTCTACTCAAGATTGATGGACTGACCACATCGACTCAAGGTTGAGGGACTGACTACCTCATTCTTCTCCTGTTCTTCAAGATTCTCCTTTGTATGGACTGATGAAGCCACTGTGTGGCGAAACGTTTCCTCAATAAAGATACCCAAGAGTTGCACATGTGTCTAATTTATCAACAAGTCGGTTCTCTGAACTATTCATCTATTATCTAATGCTACTGAACTAGTAGTATTAGAGTTGGTGGAAAATGGTACGACACTCATAGTTAATTTGCCATACATTAATTTCAATACAAAGACAGGGTAAAATAATAACATATGAAAGAACCTGGTTATTGCAACTATAGTTAATTCCTTATCCTAACACGCCATTAATTTAATTATATGTTTAAAACAGCCTAACTGAAATAACATAATATAGTCACTAACTTCTTGGGCATAATGAATAATAGAACCAGTCTTTCCAATCATTATTTTTTTCCTTATCTCTGTTTTCCGCTCTACCAGTCGGTGGGTAAACATTATTAACCACTATCCACAAATTATATTGCCCAAGGGACAATCCTAATAAGTGATTATCATTAAAATAAAATGGTTTTACGTATTGACCCAGACTCTTGTGCCCCCACAAAGATGAGACTTCGTTATGTTCTCTGAATTTCCGTAACTCCTGAGTCGTATCTATAAATGATTTAAAGGAGGAAAAATTGAGCCGTAGGGACTCTGCTGATGCACCCTCAATTACTGTATAAATTTCTCACACAGAGATCCGCTCGACTTCGGGATTTAACGTTTGGATTGTGTCCTACCCGTCCATCTTGCTTATTTAGGTTGTTTGGGGTGTGTACATTGTCTTCATCATTCATTATTTGCAGAGCTGCAATGAGGTCTAGTTTGTACAGTCTTAGTATATTGTGTGTGTGTGTGTGTGTGTGTGAGAGAGAGAGAGAGAGAGAGAGAGAGGGAGGGAGGGAAAGGTTTTTTTTTTATTATGTGCTGAACACAAATAATTGTAAATCTAGTGTTGACACAGATATGAAATGAAGTTTCATTCCCGAGTGAGATTTGTTCTGCGTGCCACGACAAACATGACCCGAGGATGAAAATAAGAGTCTGGTGAAAACAATAGCTTAAGGAGGAATGGGGAAGTTATAATGAATTGTGTGTACTCGCCGAGTTGTACCTGCAAGGTTTAAATTAGAACTTAAAACCCCGGCTCTTAGGGTTCAAACGATAAGTAGAGTAGGTTCTTATCTTCTTGGATTTAGATTTTGAAACTGTGCATAACAGCTGGTTCCATGAGATAGTCATCTAGCCCATTCCACTTTCTCTTCTGCCCTTGCACTAAGGAAGTCTTCCTAACAGATTCGATTATGCCGTTGATTTGGCTAGTTTATTGTACATTCCTCATCTATCCCGTAATGTAGACGATAGCATAGGCCTGGTCATGGACTGGACCGTGGGGACGTTGACCCCTGGAACATCCTCCAGGTATATCACCAGCGGATCCAGGAATATAACTAGGAGGGGGGAGGGGATTCATCCTTGCCCATACCGAATGGTGGAAGGTTGAAAGCATACCGAAGAAGCGATTTTTATAAATTTGTGTGAATTAAAAGACAAGAAATGCTAATTCTTTATATTAGTAGTAGTAACATATTAAAGAGAAATAACAATCAGCGCAAACGAAAAGGCTTAAAAAATGGCTTTCAGAGAGGCCCAGGAGCACCCATGGGCCCCTTAATCGCCTTTCCCCTTAGATCTTTCGCTGATACACAAAAGGCCTAGAAATTTAGCTCTAAAAAGGGCAAATTTCTAAGAGTACATAGGAATAATTTTGAGCATATAGGAGTGCAATTGACTAAATCCATAATATAATTCACAAACTTATTTTGCTTTCTTAACACATCTTTTGAGTTATATGGGTTTCCCTTGTTGTGATAATCTCCTTGTTAGTATGTCCTCGCTCACTCTGTAAATAACACCAAGTGTTTAGTATATCCTGATACCTTACGTTGCCTTGAAGTTCAGTTTCTTTAATCTTTTCTCGTAGTCCAGACTCCTCAGCTCCGGGACTAATCTTTTTTCCAGACATCTGGACTTTTTTGAGCTTCCGCTCTGTGATGTCTCTCTCTGACTGCCTCCTTTTCATTTCCCTCTGCCCGATTTCTCTTTATGTTCCTTTCCTATCATAGAGGATGTCTTGAGCCTTGCCACTTTATCTGCCTGGCCTGGCCACTTCACATGCTTGGCCTGACGACTTCGCCTGCCAATCCTAGCCACTTCACCTGCCAGGCCTTACCGTTTCACCTTTCTGGCCTACACACTTCGCCTTCCTAGCCTGACTGTCAACTGCTGTCACTTGACATGCTTGGCCACTTCACCTACTTGATCATTTCACCTGCCTGACCCAACCAATCTGCCTACCTGAAATGACTATTTCACTTTCTTGCCATTTCACTACCTGACAACTTGACCTACCAGGACACTTCAGCACTTCAGCGACAGCAGCGTCACCTCACAATTTGCCATAAAGTTGCAGCATTCTCTGTCAGGAGCTCCGCCAGGTAATCTTCAATCAGCTAGAAGTTTAATTTCCTCTCCATCAACTCAAGCCCACTTTTCGTATCCCTCCCTCCCTCCCTCCTTTCCCCATTCTCTCTCTCTCTCTCTCTCTCTCTCTCTCTCTCTATCAAAGAAGGCAGCAGCTGTGGTCATCATCTGAGGTGCTGCCTCACTCAAGCACAGTGCAAAAAAATACGCTTGATGTCTGAAAGAGGCGAGACTTTAGACGTCTTCATTACCGTCCCTTGAATGAGCTGAAGTCGGTTTTCACTGCGAGGATGGAGCGATGAGGAACAGACAGACAGACAGATTTCTTGAAGACTGAGACCCTCTTGTAATAAATTGCTTTCTAATCCCATTTTCAAAGGTTTAACACTACAGCAGTAAAAAGTAACAATAAGTGGGTGACCCCTCTCCAGTATGCGGCACCAGTAACTAGGCGAACCTCTCAGTCACTAGGTAACCCTGTCCAGTATGTGGCACCAGTAATTCGGTGAACTCTGTCAGTTGGTGACCCTCCACTACATAGCACCAGTCACTGGAGAAATCATTGTTCTACACGGCACTAGTTACTATATGGCTACAATAAAAAATTATCTAATCAACCAGCTACTGTACATTGACATGGTTAAAAGAGGTCACTAACTGTGACCCAGTTACAAGATTTTACTGGTAACTTCTACTACCAACACAGTGAGGGGGAGAAAACGTAAAAAAACAGTAGTAGCATTTCAAAGAACTGAGAAGATTCGATCAGAAGTCAAAAAACACATTCTTTCTGAATCATTAACTGCAGTTGTCATAAGAGCTAAACTTTGACACACTGGGTTTGGTGGCAGGAAGAATTTCCTGTCAAACAAATGCAGATGGATCACAGCTGGTAAAGTTTGTTTACCTTAGCAGTGGCTGGTTTGACAATTAAATATCTGAGTCATTGCGGCTAGGACGGTTGGCTGACATTACGTTTGAACCCTGTTCGAACTCCTACATTTCCTCAAAAAGTTGACTATTTATAAACGTTACATTACTGTTATAATCTTTTAAATTTGTTTTATCACTGGTACAGTATATAGAGACCGTTCAACCTCGGAGAAGAAAAAATAGTTCCACGGAAAATGTAGACTTCACGAACCCAAATGAATATTTTTCTCCTTCCACCTCATATGAGTGCGCGCGTGCGTGTGCGCATTTTTAAATGTTATTTGTTTGAATGGTGTAATCATGTGTACAATAAAAGGAACAATATTTCAAGAGAAATTATGAATCTCCTGTAGCTACTCAGCGGGACGGGAGTCGAGAATGCAGCTAGCATTTTCCTTCTGGTTGATGATGGATTAGACAAGTGTAACATCTGTGTATCTTTACTTTGTAGACGTTTCGCCATTCAGTGGCTTTATTAATACAATATAAGGACATAATCTGGGGACTAGAAATGTATACAGAGGACTGTGTGATTACACTGAGATGCTGGAAGATTAGGGTGGCTGTTTATGCGTCCCTGAATGGGGTCAGTGAGTCTGGAATTAGGTTGTTTAAGGAAGCCTCTTGCACGTTTTTTCCATGGCCCAGGAGTCTCTGATACTACTTAATTCGTTCCGATGGCTCAAGTCCCAATATTCGCTGGGTTTGAGTTCGTCCTGTTTCGTAACGGATGACTGTCAGAGTGGACACGCAGGTATAGTCCCAAGCTAAGAGTGAAATTCGTCCCGAGATTGTGATCCCGTCAAGGCAGTAAGCAAGGTTATCGGGATTTTTGGATTTTAAATCTGAATTCTCTATCTCAGGTACTCAGCCTTTGTAAGGCTCCTTGATGTTTATTTCACTGTGAAGTAAGGCTCCTTGATGCTTCCTTCATAGTGAAATAAGGCTCCTTGATGCTTCCTTCATAGTGAAGTAATGTTTACGGTTTTTTTGGGTCGTTCCTGGTAGCGGGGAGTAATGATAAGATCTTCAGAGGCTTCTTACTTCTTGTGTTAAGTGCCCATGGCCCGGGAGGGCCATACCCAGCGAGGAAGAGAGGAGTAGGCCTTGTTGACTGAGTGAAGGCCGCTGAGTGAGGTAGAGGCAGGGGTGGGCAGGCTGGCATGCCCCCGAGAGGCCTGGCCTCCGGTGGAAACTATGGGAATTAGGCATGTAGGCTCACTGGCTACATTCTACTCGGCCACCTACCACATGGTCGACCCCGACCATGACTGGCGGTAAAAAAAACTCGGTCTCTCGCAGGAACAGAGCACAGAACACAAAATAAAAACGTATATATATATATATATATATATATATATAT
>NC_091341.1:13168147-13275647 GCF_038502225.1 Cherax quadricarinatus
GACGTAGTGTTGAGGTGGTCAGTCCCTCAGCCTGGAGAGAAGAGTTCTGCTCCATAATCTGAAACACTGTGAAGTTGAAACACCAGAATGCAGACTTGTATACTGCCAAAGATGAGGCACAGAAAAAATTGAAGATGACTGTAGTGGATGACGTCTCTTAATCTCGACTGTGTACTGTTGCCTCTGTATTCGACTGAAGAAGTCTGATGTGTAGTGGAAACGTTTCGGAATAAAAATTCCTGATTGTTGCACGTGTCTTATCAATGTCTCGGTATTGTATATTATATTCTTTATCACTCTTTTTTTTTTTACCTGTTAGCTACTAATGCACTGATTACATGACCATAATACAACCAAAACATTAAAATCTACAGCCACTGCACCTTTCAGTGCAACAACAACTACCACCACCACCACCAAAACCACCACCACCAATCCTTCAGTCACTGCCCCAACCCCGCAACCTCCACACCATTCTCTTCAACCAACCACCTCCCTCTTTAGCCACCACTATCACCATAACCTCTCCTTCGAAGCACCACCACCATTCACCACTCCTTTAAACCACCACCACCAGTCTCTGCCCCCTTAACCACCATCACCCCTTCCACTATCCTTCCTTTTTTCTTCATCTCAAGCGAGACTTGATCATTACCACAGCTATCTGCCCGACTCTCTCAATCAATGCTTTCAAACTTCTTCGGAAAAAAAAGCACCTCCTTCGGTGTTTCAGCTTTATCAAGAAGCAAGTTCCTGACGGAGGGTGTAATAGGCGTTCCAAGGAGAGAAAGAGAGAGCGAGATTTTAATACGGCGACTCTCAGTTTGTTAAGAATATGCGGGCGATGTAAACACTACCTCGCTCTGTACGTCGTGTGAGATCTCTCTCTCTCTCTCTCTCTCTCTCTCTCTCTCTCTCTCTCTCTCTCTCTCTCTCTCTCTCTCTCTCTCTCTCTCTCTCTCTCTCTGTAATCCTGTTTATCTTCTCTGTTATAAGTAAAAGTCTCTCCAGCAGACTCCTTCCCTGATGAATGTGGTGCGTGAAGGTCTCATCTTTCATGGACAGGAGTGATGGATGTAGGGAACCGTAGCATGAGCAAATTTTCACTGGAGGGTAAAGGGACGCCACGCCTAAAATAGATCAGCACCTCTCGGTGTATAGACAGCGAAATATATACACCTCTCGGTGTAAGTAATGAAATATGTACACCGAATAAGTGTACACAAACTAAGATATACACACCTCTCGATGTATCAACACACATATACACCTGAGATGTCCACACAGATATACACACTTTTCGGGTGTATTTATGCTGAGAGATACAAGCTTCTCGATGTATCAACACTAAGATATACACCGCATTTATATACAGAGGTTTATACTCCTTTGTACATTTCCTAGAATAGCAAATTCCTTCTCGTGTGCCTCAGATTGCTTCCACTGAAAACTTCCAATGCCCCCAATAAAAGTTTAGAGAGAAATCTCTAGTATTCTTCATTAAGCAGCGACGCCTCCGACCGTATCCGCCCTCTTGCGGAGAATTATTGCATTTTAAAAGAAGAAACATAGAGTTTTGCACATGCTTGGGACGTAGCCAAAACTATTACTATTTTTATTATTTTCAAGTCTGTAGATATGATACAATGCCTGAGGAACGAAAGGCATTCAACTTCCACCTCAAAAAAGGATAGATAAAATTCCTCGAATCAAGAGCCCTTCTCTAGCATCAAAGGGGTTTCGTCGCAGTACGTACAATTATCTCTTTTACAAAAGCTGACCACGTCGAACTATTTCTCCAAGGTTGATGGACTGATTGCATCTTTACCTCGCCTCTACTGCTGTCTACAACACATTATCCTCTGTATTTGACTGATGAAGCCTACCGCGTAGGCGAAACGTGTCAACAATAAAGATACCCAGCTGTTGCACATGCGTCTTAATCATCAACTTCTCGACATTTTATACCATTTTCAACATAAATGAAAGTTACATTATTGGAACGAAAGATAACTATATTTCTCAGTTGCGGAGGCATAAAAACACTCAAAATTGATTGAGCTGCTATATTATATGTCTCAAATTATAGAGAGGAAGAATGTGCTTGTTATATCATGTATAATTCAACTTAAGTTATGCAGTAATTCACAGACAATAAAATACTTGCGCATCCAGCGCTTCATTTCCCTCAAAAATGTCAATTTTTTTTTCCCTTGTGTAAAGAATGCGTGGATTTTACCTACCAGAGTAAATATCATTTTGTAGATAAATGATGGTAGCCAAGCGAATGTCTCGACCCATTTTCTGCTACACGACAAATTCAGCTCATCCACCGCTGTACGACAACTGCAACTCATCCTTGCGGTACAACAACTGCGGCTCTACTCTGGCCATATGGCAACTGCAGTTCATTCCTTGATATAAGACAACTGCGGCTCTGGCAGTATGGCAACTGCAGCTCATTCCTCACTGTATGACAACTACCAGTCTATTTTCACACCGAGTCATAACCGTTCAGAATTGAACGTTGCCGTTTTTCCTCGAAACCAGATATACTCTATTGCGGCAGCTTTTTTTTGTAGTATATTCTTAGTTAAATATACGTTTTTTTTATATATTTATGACCCCTCAAGGAAGGTTCCTTGATGTTGGTGAGGGGCTCTTAATTTAGGGAATTGGATCTGTGCTCCAGTTCCCCGAATTAAGCCTGAATGCCTTCCACATCCCCCCCTAGGCGCTGTATATTCCTCCGGGTTTAGCGCTTCCCCCTTGATTATAATAATATATATTTATGAAACTATATATAATTCAACCAGACTTATCCCAACCTAAAGAAACTTTCCTATTTTAAAGTAAAGAAGATATGCTTTTAGGACTTAAAGAAAACCTTAAAGCGTTAATTAATTGACATTTAGCACCATGACATAACACTGGCGTAGCAAAATGGGAATGAGTTGCAAATGCAGCTCATCGATCACTATGATATTTGAGGCTCATTCATCACTATATGACAGCTGCAACTCATCCCTGCTGTAGCTCATCCCTAAAAGTACATAGACTATAGCTCATCCACCATTGTAAGGCAAATGCAGCTCATCCATCACTGAACAACAGTAGAGTATCCTATACTGTACGACATCTGCAGCTCATCCCCAGCTGTACGATAACTACAGTTTAAGTATGGGCATTCGCTTGGAAATGGGTCAGTCCTGTGTCTGTCACATTGCTTTTCCTCGGGAAGCTCATGCTCCTACCTCTGGAAAAACTCCATAAGGTCATTCCGTGAAGCTCGACAAATTTAGCTCATCCTAAATTGTGCAACAACTACGCTATATCTACTGTACAACATTTAAAACTTATTCTCTTCTGTACGAAGCTCTCCCCTCAAGGGAGGTTCCTGGATGTTGGTGAGGGGTTCTTGATCTTGGGAATTGGATCTGCGCTCCTGTTCCCTGAATTGAGCCGGAATACCTTCTATCCCCCCCCCCTCACATGCGATGTAAAATCCTACGGGTTTAGCGCTCCCTCATAATTATAATTTTACGATAACGTAAGTCATTCCCTCCTGTATGATAACGAAGCCGATTCCCTCCTGTGTGATAATAGTAACTCATGCCCTCCTGTGGAATAACCGTAGGTTATTCGCTCCTGTGGGATAGCAGTAGCTCATTCCTTCATGTACGATAACCGTAACTTTCCCTCCTGCACAATAATCGTACCTCATTCCCCCTGTATAAAAACTGTGTTTCATCCCCCTCCTGTACGACAACAGCGTCTCTGTATGCACATAAAGATAATAGAAGCATCCCTGCGAGATCCTACGTTACGGCTTGCTTTAAAAATGGCAGATATTATACCTGGGACGCCTTCATGAATACGGAAGAACAGGTGTGGGGGAAGTCGGTCTCTCTGTCGCTTTGTGAAGTGCTCGGCGTGTCTTCTGTGGCTTCTGCAGACGTCTTTAGACTTAAGAGGATTTCCACCGTGTTTCTTTGTTTGGGACACCAGGCGATATCCTTCTTTATCGAGGACTTTTGGGAGTATTCCACTCTCTATTTTGGGCTTTTGGTGCGTATCCCCCTTTTTTTTTATTCAGCCTTACTGTTGCTTCTTTGTTTATTTTGGCTTTTGGTATTCACAGGTTTCTTCCTTCCTTTTCTTCTTTATTGTGTTTATATTTCAAGTCAAGTTTATTTCACACGATGAAAGCCATTAGATATTATCCTATACACAAATAACTAGCGGGTTATTTATGTATTGTTTCAATCACGATATTGTGCCTTTTTATTCTCTATTATCCTATCTCACATATCAAAACCCGCTGCTACCGTTAATGTTATTACAATATGTCTGAACCTTTGTATTATAATTATCCCTAGGCAACGTAAAGTAACATTCATGATACAGTTTGGACGGTCATTAGAACTGTGATGTCTGCACAGTTCTAGCAAGACAGCTGTTGAATGAATAATGGTGACTGTTTCTCTGTTTTCTCGGAGTGACACTACCTGGAGAGAGCAAGTGTACTAAACAAGAGGAAAGACACAAGCCACGGAGTGATGGTGAAGTGTGTTGGTCACCACTTTCATTTCGGCAGTTGACTTAATTTTTTTGAGCGTATTTTGCAACAGTATATATTAAATGAGGGTTATTCGATTAACTAATAATCACTAATGAAATTAAGTCCTTTATTATTATTATTATTATTATTATTATTATTATTATGATTATTATTAATGTTCCTTCTTCACAGCGGCGGCCAACTCGTCGTGTGGTATAATAGCTGTCGTGTTACCGTTCAGAAAGTTGGGTTAAGAGTATGGGATCTTGTAAAGCACTGGCCATCCATATAATTATAAAGCATCCTATATCTCTCCATTCTTGATAAGCGATTAGGGGAGAGAGAGAGAGAGGCGGATATATTTTTCTGAAAAAAATACTAAATCTCTCTCTCTCTCTCTCTCTCTCTCTCTCTCTCTCTCTCTCTCTCTCTCTCTCTCTCTCTCTCTCTCTCTCTTTACACAGGGTTTGACAAGGTTAAGGATCCCTAGCGTTATTGACAAGCTATTTACAGGCTAAGGATTCCTAACTTTATTGGCAAGTTAAGAGCTGTTACCTACATCAGCTCATTTGAAACCATTTTTATTGTTATGAGACATGCAAGTAGGGTACAGGATGAAGTTGGAGCCATCTGTGGGCCAGTATTTTCATTTGATCAATTGACTTTATCTCGTTGACATCATTATGCTGTACGAATGTGTTCCAGACTCGAGTCATCCTGGGTATATATGATCTCAGATGGAGTGATGTTCTGGAGAAGGGTACAGCCAGAGTGAAGTTGCTGCTTTCTGCCCGTCTTGTGGCATAGAAGCTTGCTTCACGCTGTCCTCGAAGTGGATCCAAGTGTGGTACTTTGACAATATTGGCCTTGTACATAACAGTAAGGCCACCCACATCCCTCCTGTGTTGAAGGCTCTGCTGAAATGACAGATCTATCCAGGATTAGTCCAGGCGAGAGATGAGACGTCTTGCTCTGTTCTCTACTGTCAAGCAGTCGCAGATGAGAGGGGGGCAGGCAAACCAAGAAAGTGGAGCATACTCAAGGTGTGAGCGTACTTGTGCCTCGTACAGAATCTTGCAACCCCTACTGTCAAGCAGATGCGAGATACGGCGAAGTGCTGTAAGCTTCCTGGCTGCCTTGTTTGCAAGATTTACAACATGGCTCTTCATGGTCAGTTTGGAGTCAAATTTCACCCCAAGGATATCAACTTCTTCTCCAGGTGCCAACACCCTCCCATTCATCCTTACTACTGCACCAGCATTACCATCATGGTGCCTAGAGACCATCATCATTTGCGTTTTCTCAGGTGCAAATGTTACTTGCCATCTATTTCCCCAAGCTGATATAGCTCTTAGCTGGTGATTGATGTAGCTTAGAGCAGCTGGCATTTCTTCTCTTGAATAAGTGAATGTCAGTGTACAGTCATTTGCATATACATGGAATTCTGGGATGAGATGAAGGTCATTGAAGTAGACATTCCATAACAATGGTCCCAGCACGCTTCCTTGTGAAACACTTGCCCCAATAGGATGTCTTGCTGATTCCGTTCCATTGAGAACTACCCTTAGAGATCTACCATGAAGGTAATCACTGAGGAGACATAGAGTAGAGCCTGCAATTCCCAGTGCTTGAAGTTTTGCTAAGAGGCCCTAGTGCCACACCCGGTCGAAAGCGCCAGCAATGTCCAGCGCTACCACACAGCTGACTTTAGATTCATTCAGTGACTGGTGCCACTTAGTGGAGAGGTTTAACAACAGATCAGCAGCAGAGTAACCTTTCCTGAAGCCATATTGACGATCACAAAGTAGTGAGTGGTAGTCAAAAAACTCCGTCATTTGTCTTGAGATTATTGTCTCAAGGATCTTACCAGTGATTGACAGGAGTGACACTGGTCTGTAGTTGCTGATTTCTGCTCTGCTCTTCTTTTTGTGAACAGGGACTACATTTGCCTCTTTCCACAGAGAGGGCCATTTACACTGTACTAGGCAGTGCTGAAAGATGCGAGTTAGAGGTGCTGCTAGCTGGTCTGCACATCTTCTCAGCAATCTTGGGCTCAACTTGTCTGGGCCCACAGCATTTTCTTGGTCAAGTGATTTAAGAAGTAAATGCACCTCCTCCTGCCTTATTGTCACCACTGACAGTTTTGACTCTCTCTCTCTCTATCTCTCTCTCTCTCTCTCTCGCAAGATATGTGAAGTTACCCTAAAATATTATAATAGTTTAAACAAGTTTTCTCATTAAAATAAGAGTGAACAATACGAGGATGTACAAGTTGCTGACGGTGTGATGGAATGAGTTGGCTCAGCTGTCTTGACACTCCTTTCATATAAATATTCTTTTATTGCCTTATTTGTTGTTACAGAAATAACGCTAGCACTCATGTTCTACCATCTTTTATTTTTAGTTTATCGTAATTGAGTATATACACTAAAGCGGAAAATTAATGTGGTTGTCTATCGCTAAAATTCAGAACATTAACGGTATGTCATCTGTATCCAAGATGGCGCCATATATCACCTACCCTTAGAGAATGTGTAGTGAGTTTAGGTTAAAGTTTTCCTACTTGTCTATCAGTGTGATGGGTTAGAAAGGAGATATCCAATAGCTTAGCTAGTACATTTTCACTCCGCCTTCGTTTCAGGCTGTAACTTGATGCAACACTATGCAATCTCGAGCACATGTCTTTACTCCCTTACTTTTCCAAATCATTCCCACACTCCACTCTCATGCACGTCAAACTCTCACATTCGTCCAATTTATTCTCATACTCTTCCAATACATCGCCAACACCCGCCGACAGTCATCCAACACATCAACACTCCACAACACTTCTTCAGTACACTGCAACACATACCCAAGCTCAACCTAACGCCAAATTTATTGATGGAATACACTTAATTTGCTGCCATGTAACCATTTAAGGAGTCAAAGAGGAGTGGTGAGGAAGACGAATGAGGAGGAAGGCTAACTGATTTCCGTGAACCTTTTCGAAGATATTATCACACTCATGTTCTAAAAACATCCAATTCCAAAAGACACTGATGCTCGCACATGACCTTTACCTCTTAGCCTTTCCTAGAACGTTTCGCACACCACCTCCTCCGACCGGTTACGAAACTTGATGACTTTTCTTACGCGATTCCCAACGCCGATTTCTGAACACTTTCGGTAAACTTGCAATTCATATATTTTAATTTTAAGTTGGGTTGGTAGATTATGCAGTCAGCCAAGAGAGCAGGTCTGGGATCGTGTCGCGGGGGGCAATAACCCCCGGAGTCTACTATGGGTAGACTACATATAATCTGTTAGATTAGGTAAGGATACGTTCAAGATACTTAAACCTACACAAAAGTAATATTTAACCGCAAAATTAATAAGCATATAATTAAAAATCAGCCGCCAGTCAGTAAAAGATAGAGGCGGATCCAGGATCTATTAAATCGATTTCGCAAACTCAAAATATTCACATGTTTACCAGGCAAACTAAAATTACATAGTGTACGCTGTGTACAACACAATCATGCAAGAGATAAATGATTGGTAAGATTGTACAAGCCAAACATATGTGTGTTAACAAAAGGGAATCATTTACACCGACAGGTGAGATAACAAGACTAAAATCGGCAAGACGATAAATATGGCGCAATTTTTTTTTCGGTTCCAACCGAATCCACGCAAATATTTATATCGTGTTTTGTTGCCTCAGTGGTAAGAAAAGAGGACACCTCCTCCTCAAACATTGCAGCTTCATATTTCATACGTTCTTTTAAAAATATCCTCGCTTATTTTTTTTTTTTTTCTTTGAAAAAAGTTTGTAAGTTTTTAGCTTTTTTCTAAACCAATAATTTCCGATAAAAATTAAAAAAAAGTCAAGGTTCTCTTCATAATAATTGTTGAGCGTAAACTCCGAATTTTTATGCTAACATACAAAAAAAACCGAAAGTTTTTGTTCACCACTTGACACCTAAATTTTTTTTTTCATATTTTATAAGTCGCACATATAAAATATCGTAAAAAGAATAGTTTTTTATTTTGACGTAACTGTTCATCTTTAATTATTTTTCCATATATTATCGTTTATTTTTTTATGAAGTCACGTTTATTTACTCGTGGTAGAAATTGTTCTCGAAGCAGGAGAGGATGTGAGAGTCCATCTTGTAACAGTTGTGGTGCTCTTGATCCAAATGAATTGGAGCAGCCTTCCCTTTCCTCGGTTAAAACCCGTTCATCACATTCCCGTAATAATAATATTATTATTTGATAACTATTACTACAATTATTATTATTATTATTGTTAGGTTAGGTAAGGCTCGCCACGAAACAGGACAAGGGTTTCCTGCCGCTGGTTTTAGTCAGATGATGACCCGCAGCTGGAGCCTTTGGTCATCTGACCGAGTCCTTCCGCTGGCTTACCGGCCCACTCTTTTAAAAATTAATGATTATTATAACCATTTCTAATATATGCATATTATTATTAGGATTAGTATTAGTATTCTTGTCGTTATTGCTATTATTATTTAATAATTTTAATATATTTATAACTATTGCTACAACTAGTATTCATACCAAAAGTATTAATAATAAAAATAATACACGATAAATGATCTGCTTGTTTCCAAACCAGCAAAATTTACGTAAAACAAAAAATGTTTCAGAGCTGGGCATCGTAAATCTTTGACAACACAAGTGTTTTAAGCTTCAAAACTTTAGCGACCCCTGAAAAGTTAAAAATAAATGCCATGTGGAAGTTGCCTCAAAATCCAGCCTCATTGAAGAGATAAAAACTGTTAGAGACTTTTACCCCCCTGAGAGATCGTCGTTATAGAGAGACATTTGAAGTTCTCTTTTTGACTTTGAGGGAATTTACCGGGGCGGTGTTGTTGGTGGTGTGGTTGTGGTTGGTTGGTGCTGGTGTGGTTGTTGGTGGTTGGTGCTGGTGTGGTTATGGTTGGTTGGTGTGGTTTTGGTTGGTCGGTGTGGTTGTGGTTGGTTGGTGTTGGTGTGGTTGTGGATAGTTGGTACTGGTGTGGTTGTGGGTGGTTGGTTGGTTGGTGCTGGTGTGGCTATGGTTGTTGTTGGTGCTGGTGTGGTTGTAGTTGTTGGTTGGTGCTGGGGTGGTTGTGGTTGTTGTTGATTGGTACTGGTGTAGTTGTTGGTTGGTGCTGGTGTCGGTGTGGTTATTGTTGGTGTTGGTATGGTTGTGGTTGTTGTTGGTGCTGTGTGGTTGTTATTTTAGGTGTTGTGTTTCTCCAGGACCCACCTGGTTTTTTGCATCAATGTTGGGCGACTCCAGGATTCCTTGGAATGACAGTGTAGGTGAAGGCCTGGAAGGCCCACCTTCTGAGAGTCAACTATGTTGACTCCAGTGTTTCTTCATGGACATAGTCCCGCCGACAAAATTTATATGTGATTATCTACCCAGGTTTTAAAATCTGATAATTTTCTCTCCTGTGCTTTCCAATTTCTCCATGAGGTATGTTATGTATAGCTAGTTTTGCTTGTTGTACTTTGCTGTGAGGGTTGATTATACCTGGTAGAGTGTATTATTGAAAGAAGAGTAAGACGGAGAGCAAGATCTTAGATGAACAAGAAGGTTTTATGAAAGATAGGGGTGTGTAGAACAAGTGTTGACAGAGAAACATATAGATGAACAGTATTTAGGGGTAAAGATAATTTTGTTGCATTTATAGATTTGGAAAAGACGTATGATAGGGTAGACAGGGATACAGTTTGGTAGATGTTACAAATGTATGGAATAAGATGTAGGTCACTGAAAGCAGTGAAGAGTTTTTATGAGGATAGTGAGGCTCAGGTTAGAGCATGAACGAGAGAGGGAGATTATTTCCCAGCAAAAGTAGGCCTTAGACAGGGATGTATGATGTCACCATGGTTGTTCAATATATTATAGATGGGGTTGTAAGGGAAGTGAATGCTCAGGTGTTGGCAAAAGGTGTGTGATTAAAAGATAAGTCCCACTTTGTGTTAGATTGTTTATCACAGTTACTTTTTGCTGATGACACTGTGATTTTGGGAGATTCTGCAGAGAAGTTGCAGAGGCTGGTGGACGAGTTTGGTATTTTTTTCTCCATGATCCCATCAGTATCATGATCCCATCAGTATCAATTTATCCCTCTGGGACAAATTGATATTGATGGCTTATGTATCTGTACTTGCTGATCTTGTACTCCTCCCTGTGATCCGCAGTACCTGCCTGTTACCCAACACTGACAAATGTAGGTGTCAGCCAATGTCGACAGCAGGTATAATCCCATGCTAAAAGCTTGCCATTCTTCCTAAGATAGATGGTGATCTCGTCGGGGAAGGGAAGAGGGGGGGGGGTTCCAGGATTGTAAGTATTGTTTGCCTCTGGGGATCGTGGTCCTCTCTTGGCTGGGCATCGAACTCTAGCCGAGTTCCTCTTTATGAAATCGTTGACTTCATTGTGTCTCTGAGTGCCAGCCCCTGGTTTTGGAGCAATTAAGACTGTGTAGACCATATTGGTCGGCTTGCGCATCACCGCAAATGCACTTATGTTCCACATGAAATGGAGCATCGAGGCGGAGAACCACTGCGATACGGAGGAGGGCCTGTCGATCGAGGCATGTTCCTATTGCCGAAATGGGAACTATTTGGAGGGAGGAAGTCCTCAGAGTAAACTGCGCTCACAGATTGGAGATCTCCCTGTCGGATATTGCAGCCCTGAGCTTGTTGGAAAGCACCTTTTCAACAATGAGGCCATCCTAAATATATCCCGCTTGTTTCTGCGTGGTGCACTGATAAAAAAAAATCACTTGTGAGGACAGAACACGCAGGAGATTGAAATAGCTTGAATCCATGCTTGAGGCTGACTGACGTGCTGGGAAAGTGACATGGCTTGTGAAATAGGCTGCCCAGCTTTTAAGGCATATATGGCTGAGTGGATAAAAGCACTGCCTGGGAACCTTGCCCGTCTCTTAGTAGCTGTATCGAACCCTGCTAACTGCAGTCTTTCTCTCTCTCTCTCTCTCTCTCTCTCTCTCTCTCTCTCTGTGTATGCATGTATATATATATATATATATATATATATATTATATGTTTGTATTGGTAAGGGCTTCCGATGGCAAAACGTAAACAAATAAAGATAATCAGACGCTACACATGTATCAAATTTTTCATCTTGTCGGTATTGTACGCCATTCATGCACATCACTGGGGATGTTTCATCAGTACCTAGGGAAGAAATGAAAAGAAAAATATTCGAGGATCGCTTAACAGAGCCCAAAATTAAACTACATTGTGTCTAGCTACGGTACGATGTTTACTAGTAAGAACCTTCTGCTAACAACGGAAATATTTCAGAACTATACAACAGAATTGATTGCATCGTTCAACAAAATATAACCTAAATTAATGTTAAAGCCTTGGAAATGCCCTCGGTGGAAAATAGGAAATGAATCATGATACAAACCAGAGGGGAAAATATTAGTAAAAAAAAAGAGGATCACCATTATAAATTGGAGTTTAAAGAAGAGATGAAAAAAATACAATAAAAAAATACTTTTTTTTTCAGTCAGAATAACTTAGAATAAACTATATGTAAACTCTTAAACATTCCCAGCGTAACTTTGGGATGTAATGCTAATCACACACCTTGTCGCTCCAACCCCGGTGCAAGTTGGAAGGGAGATTTCGGAAGGGAAAGGGGAAAGGTGAAGAAGGAAGAGAAATGTTGTCTCTTGAGATTATTGGGTAATTACAAGCAGACGTGTCCAAACTGTGCTTGTGTGTGTGTGTGTGTGTGTGTGTGTGTGTGTGTGTGTGTGTGTGTGTGTGTGTTAGTGTGTGTGTGTTAGTGTGTGTGTGTTAGTGTGTGTGTTATCAATCGGAGTTATCCTCGTCGTGTTCTTCAGCCTTTAATTTGTCATGCATATTTTTCAGTGGCTGGAGCACCTATTAACTGCTTTCAGATCTCTTTACAGAATACCATTACTACTGGAACATAAGCTTTCTGGTTTTCATTTGGCACCATTTTTCTAAGACTACAGTTATATCCTCTTGTTCTTAATGTGATATGAAGAATTCGTCTGCATCTACTTTATACTGTAATTTCACTAATGTGTTCCGTAGCTATCATGCCTTTCCACTGTAATCAATAAAGTTATTCATGGTTTATAATCTTCGTTACTCGCAATTGTCTTAAACTCTGGAAGACAGTTTGTAGCGTGGCACTGTAATTCCTCCGTGGACACTATATATTTTTATCGTTTATAAAGATCATGTCACAGCCATGCTGACACAAACGTGAATACAATGACAATGTATGAAAATATATTCGCACGTTGACCAATTTCCAGTATCGACGGACTCGAGGAAAATGTTTGTTGATCCTATATGTTACAGAGAGAGGATCACGATATTTTCCTGGTGAAATGTATACAGCTGCTGCAGGAATACAAACATATATCTGCTCATTGACACCAACGTCCAAGTTAGTGTCATTTTTATATGTGGTAATGTTTTTAATCAGAGAAAGAGAGGAACTCGACCAACACAGCATCTTGAACCATCAGTCCCATTTTTTTCCTCCAAAGGATCAGGGACCCTTTGGTGTTTTAAATTTCTTAAATAATAGGTTTGAGGCTCTTCTAAACTGCAAGAGATGCAAGGATATATGTATGTGTATATATATATATATATATATATATATATATATATATATATATATATATATATATATATTTAAATATATATATTTAAATATATATATTTAAATATATATATTTAAATATAGGGAAGTACCACCTCTATAACGGGAATGGGGACCCTCATCCTCAGAGAAGACAATAAACGTACCTCAGGGAAAACTCAAGGTTCTCCCCGGAGCTGTTTGAATATTTTCTTCTAATACCACCCCCTATATATTTTATATTCTATGTGAACATTTATTAATAAATAGAATACATTTACAGAAAAAGCATAAACATGAATACAATGGCACAGTGTATCAAAGATCATGAATTTCCTACAGCTCCTCCGAGGCTGGACGCGAGCCAAGTATGCAGCAAGCATTTCCCCTCTGGATGGCTACGCTGAAGCGCTGGAACATGAAAGTGGCTGCCCTTGGGTCCCTGGCGGTGTCGATGAGTCTGGAACCCAATTCTTTAAGGAAACGTGTGGCATTTTTTCCCCATGATCCCAAGGTCTCTGATCCCACTGGGACAAATTGATACTGTTGGCTTATGTCCCTGTACTTGCTGATCTTGTACTCCTCCCTATGGTCAGCAGCTCCTCCCTGTCGCCCCACACTGTGATGGATATAGGTGTCAGCCAGTGTGGACACACAGGTATAGTCCCATGCTAAGAGCTTGCCATTCTTCCAAGGATAGATGGTGATCCCGTCGGGGCGGTTTGCTGGGTTGTGGGTATTGTTGGCTGCTAGTGATCGGGGCTCCCTCTCGGCTGGGCATCCAGCTGTAGCAAGGGTTTTCTTAATGATGTCGTTGACCTCATTGTGTCTTGCATGCCAGCCCTTGTTTTTGGAACAGTTAAGATATTTCAACAAGTCGGCCGTCTTCCACCTAGGCAGGGTGACCCAAAAAGAAAGAAAATCCCCGAAACGAAAATACTTTCATCATCGTTCAACACTTTCACCTCATTCATACATAATAACTGTTTTTGGAGAGGCGCCCAGATACAACAGCATAGAAGCATATATAAAGATGCAATATAAAACGTGACCTGAAATAATATAAACATATAGAATACAATATCAGGGTTCCAGTGTTGCGATCCAGAGAGGAAATGCCTGCAGCATTCTGGGCACGCGGCCCACCGCCGGGGAGCTGGACGAAGTATTCGAGATGTAGCTCTGAGTTACCTATTTTGTTTTACTTTCTGTTGTATTTTTGTGAATGTTTGGCCAATGTATTTTGTCTTTAAATAAAACATACTTGAAATATAGGGGGCGATAGGAGAAAATTCTCAAACAGCTTCAGGGAAAACCTTGAGTTTTCCCTGAAGCAAGTTTATTCTTTTCTCTGAGGATGAGGGTCCCTATGACAGTTCTAGAGGTGGTACCTCCCTATATTATATATATATATATATATATATAAATATATATATATATATATATATATATATATATATATATATATATATATTAATTACATAGTGCAGAGCATAAAATTCTGTGATGCACATCTCTAATAACGTGCAATAATAAAGGGTTCTCCCTCTCGCTTTACCCTCACCCCTCTTTCCTCACCCTCTCTCTGGACCCTCTACCCTCGCGCATCCCCCCCACACTCTTCCTTCACCCTCTTCCCTCTGTTCCCTCAGTCCTCCCCCGTGCCCATCCCTTCCCCAGACCCCTGAACATTCAGAATAGCCTAATAACCTCTCTTCCGCTCTGCTAATTGTTCAAAAAGAATTGCTATATATTTTGTTGGTATTAACATACACAACGGTATTCTATTTTTGACGAATATTATTATTATTATTATTATTATTATTATTATTATTATTATTATTGTTGTTGTTTTTAAAACACTGGCCGTCTCCCACCGAGGAAGGGTGAACCGAAAAAGAAATGAAAATTTTTGTTCTTACATGTAGTAATTTATACAGGAGAAGGGAATACTAGCCCCTTGCTCCCGGCATGGCTTACGGAGGAAGGATTCTTCTCCACTTCCAAATTATTATTATACGTAGTAGTAGTAGTAGTATGTCCACTATGGCAAGGATGAGTGTAGTACATTATCTACTGTAGCAAGGATGAGTGTTATACAGTACCTACTGTAGCAAAGATAAATCTGATTCCAAGCAGTGAAATTTCTGTTTTAAATTCACTGTTATAGTACCCGAGGTGGAAGCTTCCTCGACATTTTATGTCGTTAATTTAATTAAAAAGGCCTCGCCCTTAATTGCATGAACTAAGATTGATGATTTTATTTAATGCTTCATTATTAGGTTAAAAATATAGTTAGCTCAGGAATAAAGATTCTTTGTATGCAGTGTTTAATTAAATTATTATTGTTTTTATTAAAAAAATATTATTCATCATATATATATATATATATATATATATATATATATATATATATATATATATATATATATATATATATATATATATATTTAATTTATTTATTTAATCAATGAAATCATGAAACAAATGATTTTGAATCATTAACAGAATTGCGGCTTGGCCAGGACTCGATCCTGCTTTCCCATGCCCAGCCCTGTGTGAATTGAACAAAGTACATATGTCTCTATCCACCGGACCACCATCCTTAAACACCAGGCGCCCAGCAGTACTGAGTGTATTTTCCCCTGATGCAAGGACATTCGTGGTCGTGGAGCCTCAGAGACTGGATCGAGTCCTGGCCAGGCCACAGTTCTGTTATTGATTCAAAATCACTTGTTTCGAGATTGCATTGATATATAGACTGCTCGTGAGGTTGAAATTAGTCTCTGAGGCTCCACGAATATAATTGCATCAGGGAAAACACGCTCAGTACTGCTGAGTGTCTGGTGTTTTAAGAATCGTGGTCCACTGGATAGAGACATGCACAAATAACCCGCACATAAAAGAGAGAAGCTTACGACGACGTTTCGACGTTTCGGTCCGACTTGGACCATTTACAAAGTCACACTAACCAGAAGTGGAGCAGGACGGCTATATATAGGCAGGAAGAGGTGGTGGTAGTAGTAGTAGTAGTAGTACAAGAAAGGCATATAATACCGACAAGATGAAATCAAGACACATGCGCAACACCCGGGCACTCCCATCGTAGACGTTTCACCATCCAGCCAGCCACTGGATGGCGAAACGCCCACAACAAAGACACCCTGACGCCGCACAAATATCTCAATTTCATCAGTAGTAGTAATAGTAGTAGTAGTAGTAGTAGTAGAGGTAGTAGTGGTAGTGGTAGAAGTGGGGAAAAAAAGGGAGGACGAGCCAGTCAAATACAAAGGAAGGGGAGCACTGCAAGGGAGCTAGGTGCCCACAGAGGGAGAGCAAGCGCACAGAAGTGCGTGGCTGGCTGGATGGCGAAACGTCTACGATGGGGGTGCCCGGGTATTGCGCATGTGTCTTGATTTCATCTTGTCAGTATTATATGCCTTTCTTGTACTACTACTACTACTACCACCACCTCTTCCTGCCTATACATAGCCGTCCTGCTCCACTTCTGGTTAGTGTGACTTTGTAAATGGTCCAAGTCGGACCGAAACGTCGTCGTAAGCTTCTCTCTTTTATGTGCGGGGTATTGTGCCTTTTTTTGTTATTTATAGAGACATGCGTACTTTGTTCAGGTCACACACGGCTGGGCATAGGAATGCAGGATTGACTTTGTCCCAAGCCACAGTTCTGTTAATGATTTTATATATATAGTCCGCCTCATGATAAACGAAAATTCACGACGCTCTAACCCACAGGACCACCCAATCCTACAAAGATCACGCACCCAGCGGAGTTAAGTGTTATAATGTGATTCGAGGACATACGATTGTGTGGGTGTTATAATGTGATTCGAGGACATACGATGGTGTGGGTGCCTCAGAGCTAATTTCATTCTACTTCCTGTTTGGTGTACTAGCCTCCACAAACAGTATATATATTATTGTAGCCACGAACGAGTGGAATTTCAATGACAATTGAATTAACTTAGCATATTATTATTTAATGAAACTCATGTTTTAAAATGGATATTTTTTAAGTCTGCTTTCAACATCTTACAATTTATGAACTTGTTCTCGGTCTGGAAGTCAGATATGGATGTTAGATAAAGATGTCGGCAGTGGAAAGCATATACGGAAGTCAGATATGGAAGTTAGATATGAAATTTTTCCGAGAGATGAATGGTTGCCCTCATATATCGGAAAAGAGATTACTAAGCCGATTTCCAAGTTAAGTTCAGCACACTCTCTAACTTTCATATAAAGACGAGGATGAAGAAATGTCAACTTTACGAGAGATAATTGTTTTTCCTGGTGAAGAGGATAGAGATAAAAGTTGAGATGACGAAAGGGTTTAGAATTATTCAGTTATATTTACATTGAATTTATATCGCAGGTGTTTTTGTGTGGAACTTATGTAAGAAAAATATTTCTGATGTAGACTCCGTTGGGGACATACTTGTTGCTATTAATTTCGAATGGATTTGCGTGTATGGTTTAGAATTTTTGGCAAAAATCAATTTCGAGAAAAGATATCAAAAAAGCCAAGAGAAACTCATAAAAAAAAGTTAAGTATGACACATGTACACTAGTTATGTATTTTTATTCCATAACTATTGCACTTGCGTTTTACTTATCAACCTGTCGATGTCGTATACCAGACGGTACCAGAATGTGCCGTCTCGCCGCTCATAACCAGTAACAAAAAATTCAGCTCTGTTGCTTTAGTATTTCGTTGTAAAGCGCTTACTGTCTTGATCCATGACAAGAAATAGCTCAAGATGCCATTATCTTTTGCTACATTTAGGACTTGTGTTCTCTGTGTTAACGTCATCCCACCGTCCTCGCGGACTTACTCTGAAACATCCCGCTTTCGTCAGTTTTCCTCAGCTGGTATACTGGAGTGGAACACTCCAGTATACCAGCGAGGTGTTCCTTAACAGCGTTCCACCTTCATCGAAGTCTTCCTCTTCGGCATCTCAGCTTCTTCGAGGTGTTACTCTGCAGCATCTCGCCTTCCTATAGATGTTCCACTCCAGTATCCCAGCTTTCTCGGGGCGTCTTGCAACATCCCAGCTGTCCCGGAAGTGTTCTTGCCAACATCCCAGTCTCCTCGAAGCGTTCCCCTTTAACATACTAGATTTCTCGAAGTATTTCTGTTCAGCATCACTTCCATCTATATCCACAACACCGTCGTCGAATCTTCCTTCAAGTAATCCAGCGAGAAACCTGGGACTTTCGAATGAGATTAAGCCAAGTGACTCGAGATAATCCTATAGCAAAATTGGATGAGCTTTAAAATAAGTTTGAGAAAGATCGCTTTTACGAGAGACTGGCGATCGTTGGCTTCAGGTGGACGGGGTATTTTGTGACTTGAAGTGGTTAGTCGACGACTGAATAGCGATTGAAAATCTTCCTGTTTATATTGTGATTGCGTTTTGTCGGTGAAATGGAGTGCAATGGAAAGGGAGCCAGATGGAAGGACAGAGAGAGACAGTGAGAGAGAGAGAGAGAGAGAGAGAGAGAGAGAGAGAGAGAGAGAGAGAGAGAGAGAGAGAGAGAGAGGAGGAAGGGAGAGAGAGAAGAGTAAAATTAGAGAAAACAGCAAATAAGAGGGAGAGAAAGTGGAATATGAAGATGGATCATAAGAGGGTGAGGAAGAAGATGCAACGTTGAAAGGGGGATGGGAGGAAGAAGAGATGCACTATAAGAAAAGGGAAGTAAAGAAACAAGCAGTGATAGCGAGACAGACTTGGGCACCATCTGTACGGAAGAAATCAAATCCTTCCGTGAACAGTCAGAACTTGGAGAAACTCCTTTTTTTATATATTTGTCAAGTTCGGCTCATTTGCATAAGCTCCTAATTCGGCTCCTCCCACACTGTGAGGGGGAAAAAAACGAAGTTAACAAAGGATTTGCTAATCTAGATTTGAAATAGCTTTTAATATGTATTTTGGTAGACACGGCTAAAAAAATGAGCCTACTCGTGGGAATTGTTTCTGACTCATTATCTCTCTCTCTCTCTTTCTCTCTCTCTCTCTCTCTCTCTCTCTCTCTCTCTGTGACACACACACTCATAATATAACATCTGGTCTCTGCCTGGCAATGTAATTAGGCACGATAAAAGTCCGTACATCAGCCCCATGTGACTAACCATTAACTGATTCTTTCCCAAAACAAAACCAATATGGTTGCAGCATCAACAGGCTCCGGTTGAGAAAAAAAAGAGCAGCGGCTGATGATGGTTTAGGGGCTAATCGCCCCCGCGCCTCGGTCTCGGACCAAGCATACCAGTTGATAGCCTGATTTTTGAGGCTGTTAGTGCCAGTTGCCTGCAAGAACTTTCCTCAGGGACTTGTGAAGACCTATTGCCATTTCCCCGTCGCACCTTAAAAGGAATATTTTCTGATATTTTTTATTGCCAGTTCTGACGTTTCGGTCAACTTCCTTTCTCGAAAATATTTAAAATAATTTATAATATATACGACTAAAGACGAATACGAGAGCAAAAAAAAATGAAATTTCATGTTCAAATTCAAAATGCATCAGAAGAAGTGTTAGACTACTTAGATGCTCTAAAATTGGCTCCTATTGTCCATTATCTGTACTACTACTAATTTCTTTTCTTCATTTATTAATTCATGACATATGGGACTTATTTCCAAATTTTGCTAACAAAATTACTGTCTCGGTAAACATCGTAAGCCTGGCAACGGTACTACTCAAATTGTGAAAATGTTAAAATTTTGCTTTTTTGAGTTCATAAGCAGGACTCATTTTACTAAAGAAACAAACATAAATAATAAAATGGTGATGTAAAGCAGGTCAACTGCCATTTTTCCGTTAGTACAGATTGTAAATTAAACCTCACGCGTCTGGCAGCGGGTTGAGAGGAGCAAGTCACGTGCTGGTCTTAATCTATATCCCTCCTTTGTGCTGATAATTAATAGGAATCCGGAGGCGCTAAAAGCACCCAGACACCACCACTGGGAAAGAAATACCTTCTAGAGGGAATATCGTGTGAGACGCGGTAACTGACGAGCGGACTTATTGAGTATAATATTTTAATATTAGTTTCTCCTAGAGACGTGGGAATAATAGTACTATACTAATGAATAATTAAATTGTAAATGAACACTTTCCAGTGCTCTATAATAACCCACATGGAGACACTCGGGAGATTAATTGATCTGTATATTTCGATTCCCTTCAGAGGATCCTATGAAAAGGATCCCAGAAAGGGATCGAAATATACAGATCAATTAATCTTATGAGTTTGTCTTGTGGGTTATTATAGAGCACTAATATACTAAAATTTACATATAAAGGGAAAGTTGGGTTTAAAATTGACTTATTTTCGCAAAATATCTGATCAAGAGATAAGAACGGTAATGACTAGGTGTAAGACTCGCTTATCACAGGCCTGTAGCCTCGCTGACGTTACGTGGAATAGCCTATTGCCTACAATTGTATATAAAATGCATCTGCATATTAGTTGCTTTCTTTTGTACTTACCAATGTTTTATTACATGTAAAGTATATTATCGTTGAACAGCACAAGAGAAACAAATTTGAATTTGAAGAGACACTGAAGCTGCAAATCAAGCAATTATTGGAACAAACTTCTAACAAAAGCTTGTTCAGCTAATTACGGCCTTGTACATGCATGGTATACAGTACTGACACGATGAAGACACAGTGCTCTTCACTAACTCCAAGGCTGATTACCTCATCTTTTGTATATAATTCTACATTCTTCCCATTATGTCATTGTATTGATGAAGCCACTGGTTTGCGAAACGTCTACAAATAGATACCCAAATATTGCATAGGTGTCCAGTTTTTCATAATCGCGTCATTATCTTCAAATCTATTAGTGTTTCTGTACTACTGTGTCATTTTCATTGTCTTCAAGAAAATAATGCTTCTTGATCCCCCCCCCCTGCCTCTTACAGTACGTTCCAAGTAAGGTACTGGATGAACAGATATGTGAATATAGACTTGTGCACGCACAAGCAAGTGGACGCACAGAAGTGTTGATGTACAGACATAAGGGCGTATAAAATTGGTCATACAGACATATGGAAATATAATCAGACTCACGTAGTTGTAATAACACAATTGTAAACAATGCATGGAACGGGAGGGAATTGAACCCCATGGCAAGTGAATCCTAGGTATAGATTAGAACCATTTCCTGGCTCACCAAAAATCCGCTCGTAGGAGAGGAACTTTATGAACTCTATGTTCAGTTGTAACTTGACAACAGTCCGTCCTTGACCATTGTCAAGTAACAACTGGATGATGGTCCAGGACCTGACCGAGACGTCGTCATAAGGGTTCTTTCCTAAATTTAGGTTTTCGGTGAATTGTTCCAGCCTCGGTATTGTGAATTTTTTTTTAATTTCTTGTTTATTTTCGACTCGTTCCATTTTATGGGGCGCCTCGAGTTTGGTAAAGGGCTCTTAATTAATACAGGAAATTTAAACTATCTACCCTATCAAGTTAATTCTGATTGCCTCCCATTCCCAGGTTCTATAACTCCTACGAGTTTATCATCCCCAAAGTATATAATATATAATTTAACTATCATCTTGCCAGACGTATCGCGACTGGTTTTTTTTTTTTTTACAAAATTTAACTATTTGTGGTAAATATATCTTCTGTTGGATTTTGCATCATAATTTAATCCAGCCTAATCTAAATTACCTTAATCTAACCTGACCTAAGGCAATCTAAAAGTAACCAGAAATTTATATAACACTAATAGATTTATAGGAAGTTATAAGTAATCAACGCTGGTTGCCTCGTATGGAAATCGACATAGACAAGCAGAACGAGCATGCGAAATTACACTATTCACACCTCGCAAAGGAACGTTGCTTGGAAATAGAAAACGGACACGAAGCCTCACACGAGGTAAATCAAAACATAGAATAGATAAAGTATTAATGAAGAGTCGAACGGACTGCAATCTATTCAGCCATGGAGTTGAATAGCCCAAAGTGCTAACCTGAATATAAATCCTTGTCCGCTGATCTAGTGAACCAGAGGAATTTGTATATAAATCTATGGATACTGAGCTCTCATAATTTCTCACTGTTCTACTGTGATTCCGTGGCTGGAACAGTGAAAGTCATAGTACCGTAGAAGGAACAATGGTCACACTACTGTGAATGGAACAGTGCAGAAACGTCGCTGTAAGTTTCTTTCTCCTATGTGCGGGTTATTTGTGTATTGCTCCAGTCAAGGGATTGTGCCTCTTTATTTGTCGTTAGTTGTGACTTTACTAGATCAATAACACCCACCACAGCTCAACATGCCTTAATTCTGCAAAAAATAAACACATAAGCAGTATAATGTGATCCTTTAATGACAACGTTTCGCCCACACAGTGGGCTTTATCAAGTCACAAACTGTGACGATAAAGCCTACCGTGTGGGCGGAACGTTGTCAATAAAGGATCACATTATACTGCTGTTTATTTTTCCATTGTGTCGGTATTGTATACCATTTATTTCCATGCCTTAATTCTTATGTAATATACACAGACGACGCTAAAGCTTTTAACAACACACAGAATGCTTATAGTAGAAATAACAGAGTAATAGTCCGAAAAGTGAAAGTTTATATCTTTTTCTTGGAAAGCTCGGTAATTTGGTACACTGTGTCTGTACCCGAGGGCATCTTACTCGTTCTGAGAGAACGATACTCGTTTCAGTACTTACATACTCGCAGACGACAATGGAATATATAAGAGAGTAGCGTCCACAGAGTATACAGAAAGCCTCTACATGATGTATACCAAGTCTTCCAGTGGGGCAAAGAAAGCAATGGGATGTGCAGCGACGAGTTTTCCACTCCTCACCGACGACAGTTTTCCACTCCTCACCGACGACAGTTTTCCACTCCTCACCGACGACAGTTTTCCACTCCTCACCGACGACAGTTTTCCACTCCTCACCGACGACAGTTTTCCACTCCTCACCGACGACAGTTTTCCACGCCTCACAAACGACACTTTTCCACGTCTAGCCAATAGAAAAACCAACACGAACCAAACGAAAGATCGGAAGATTAATTTTTTTTATAACTCTGAATATCCTTGTTAAAAAAATATTTTATTCAAGGAGCACACAATAGCTTTACTGTTGCAATAACTTTACAAAACCTGACACGGGAAACCAAGGACAACACTGTTGGCTTCTGAGAGTATCTTGTCTGTCTGGAGGCACACGAAGAATACTTACGAGGAGGATGGATTCTCTTCAACCATGGGTGAAACCCTAATATATATATATATATATATATATATATATATATATATATATATATATATATATATATATATATATATATATATATATATATATGCAAAACAACCACTCTGAAAGAATAGAGAAATTCCAAGCGCTTTCGTGACTACTCACATTATCAAGGAACTATGAAAGTAAAGCATCCAAGGAAGCTATATAAGAGGTCTGGCCAACACCTCACTGTCAGATAACCTCAATTTATTAAGCCTAATCCAGGATGGATTCTCTTCAACCATGGGTGAAACCCTAATATATATATATATATATATATATATATATATATATATATATATATATATATATATATATATATATATATATATATATATATATATATATGCAAAACAACCACTCTGAAAGAATAGAGAAATTCCAAGCGCTTTCGTGACTACTCACATTATCAAGGAACTATGAAAGTAAAGCATCCAAGGAAGCTATATAAGAGGTCTGGCCAACACCTCACTGTCAGATCCCACAACGGTTAAACACCTGACGCGCGCCGACCCAACTGGGTCGGCCTACTGTGTAGGCGAAACGTTTCATAATAAAGATACCTAACTGTTGCATATGTGTCTTACCTAACAACCTGTCGGTATTTTATACCATTTTAATGTTCAGCACAGTCATTACCACCTCATTTCTCACCACCAGCGTTGTTATTTCCACCTCATTTCTCACCACCAGCACAGTCATTACCACCTCATTTCTCACCACCAGCGTTGTTATTTCCACCTCATTTCTCACCACCAGCGTTGTCATTACCACCTTATTTCTCACCAACAGCGCTGTCATTATATCCTCATTTCTCCACACGAGCACAGTCATTTCCACCACCACTACCAGCACCACACTTCTCACCACAATAACAACTATTATAAGCACACATCTTAACACCACACTAATCGCTATTACCATACCTCACCTCTCAACATGCATAAATTCCATGTCCGATTTAGACCCGTCTAATCAGCTGTCAGTATTTTCAACTATAACTGAGCTAATTTTTTTTGTTTTCTTATTGCAACTTCTTCGCGTATTTATTTTGCAGAATTGTTTTTGTGTTCGAGAAATTAGAAGCATAAACACTGGGATTCCTGTTGTCAAAACCAGTATTGATGTACAACCCTTATTTTTAACAATATCCTTTTTTGAGAGGCAGAACCTGTGTGGAACTTTTATTTGCCGAATGGTTAGAGAAATTGGGTTCATTTTTGAAATCATCTGTCAATATTTATGTATGTTAAATTAGAAAACATATCATTAGACTGAATTCAATTGGATTTTCATTTGGTCTTTTTCTTGTCAGTGGTTTTCTGTTTTCATGGAAACACTTGGTTTAATTACTTTCCTAATGAATCTAAATATGTATTTCATATTCTTTAGGTGTTTTTTTTTTTGATATTCAAAAAGGTAGATCATATTATGGGGTTGGAATATTTAAATTCTCAATTCAAAAGTATTAAATCCGCTGTAAAGGTTCAGAAGGAAAATACTCTCTCATTCATAGATATCTTAATCCCAAAACAATGTTACTGGTTTTCAGATAATACACAGATTTCTGTGTATTGTATCAAATAATCCAGATTATATTAAATGTTATTAGAATTAATCCTTAACTGATTTCTACTTTCCTGTATTTGGATTAACGTTGATTTGGAATTAAATAAGATAATTAACTTCTTTAAAAATTATATATAATATTTCCCCTTTAATATTAATTTTTTTAGTGTTGAGGGAGTGAAATATTCAAGAACTGAGAATGTCCAAAGTTTGTCTTGAGTGTGTGAGAGTTGGGCTCCCAGCTGGCCAAGTTTTGGCACTTCTCCCTCTCAGTACGTCAACACAAGTGCCAAGTCTCCCGAGGCACTCCCGCAGGGTTGCCAGCTCTGATACAGTCCCACAGTTTTGCCAGCTCTATGGTACACTCCCACCATCTTGCCATTATCAGTGGTACACTCTTACAACGTTGCCAAGTCTGTCATACTATCACACAGTTTTGCCAGATCTTGGGGGGGGGGATGCCTCAGAGTGGCTCCGTGATTCACTTATTTATTCCCCGATCTGTTCTGATCTTTCCTCATAATTGATCATGTTGATAAATCTATCCACTTCGTCAGTACCTCTTAGTATCAAGTATATCGTGAACTTGGCTTCCCTGCTTCTCTGAGGATATTACTTTCAGTTCCACATGTCTCTCCTCTTTCTGAATCCTCAGTTTCAGCACTAATGAGGGTGCGAATTTATAGACTTTCTAGTTTCTGTACGTGCCAGCTCAGATGTCTGTTTTATGCTGGTGTAGCGTACTTGATGAATATAATGTACAATGTACGTAAGATGCTCAAGGATTGTTTGTTCAAGTACCTGTATGTCTTTCTGAATTTTGTAGAGCGTACGCATGCTTCCGTTGTTATTTTGGCTGATGCACGCCTTTTGATACACTTAGAGGGAAAGTGAGAGAGAGAGAGAGAGAGAGAGAGAGAGAGAGACTGTCTGCTATTTACCATTTGTCAAAGACAATTGTGTGTCTGTGTGTCTCTGTTTATGGGCTGGCGTTTAGATACGATCGCACGAGTATGTGTCAGTGTGGATGTTCGTGCGTGCATGCACGATCGTATGTTATTGTTCGCGTACGGGTGCGTGAGTGTGAAGGTGGCAGCGAGGCATTATCCTGGTCACGACGAGAGACTCACTTCCCCACCAGATTTACAACACTGATTCCTTACTTTCCGAGCGCATCTCTTGACAGTAACGAGCTTGAGTTGTTTGAGGAATTGTTCTTCTTCATGACTGACGTGTGTGTGTTGGTTGAAATTGCTCTTTGTGTTGCTTAAGATTGATCTTTTGTGTTGCTGGAGATTTATTTTCATGTTGCTTGAGGGGTGTCCGTTGTGCTGCTGGGGATTCATTTTTGTGTTGCGTGAGATTGATCTTCAAGTTGATTGAAACTGATTTTTGTGTTGCTCGAGATTCATTTTTCTGTACAAGGCGATTGACGTTCATCTTCCTTGAAAAAAACCTTTGTGTTGCTTGCCATTTCCTGCATTAGTTTTGAGTTTGTTTTTTCCCATCTCCTCCTTGCGTATTTTTTCTAATAAATTTCCTGTTTATTATTAACTCATCGACTCTCGCTTGCGATCTTCTTTGGCGGGACTTTTTTTTTTTTTACGTTTTATAGCAATAAATTCCATTTTCTACTTTTTTTGGGTTGCGTGATTTTTTCCCTCGTTATTACGCATCAAAATATTTTTTTCGAATTACGCATCAAAATATTTTTTTCGAATTACGCATCAAAATATTTTTTTTTTTAATTTCGCGTTAATCATATGTTCACATGCGTGTCACTGAGCGTTGCTTCCTAGAGGTGAATTGCCTCACGAAATTTTCTCCGTCCAAAAAGTCCAACAACACCTTTTATGTTTTTTACAGTTCATAAATAATATATTTGAAATTATGCAGGCGTCATCACTATCATTATCTTCATCACTCATCATCATAATCATTACCAGTACTACCACCATCATCACAACAACCACCTCCACCCACTGCTAATACAATCACTAGCATCGTTTTTACTTATATATATATATATATATATATATATATATATATATATATATATATATATATATATATATATATATATATATGCAATAAGATCACAATAAACAGGTGATTTTAAAATATGCAAAACAACCACTGTGAAAGAGTAGTGAAATTCCAAGCGCTTTCGTGACTACTCACATTGTCAAGGAACTCTGAAAGTAATACATCAAAGGAAGGCAATTAAAGGGCTTAGACCACACCTCACAGTCAACTCCCACAACAAAGAAACACCTGACGCGCGACAATACCGGACTCATAAGAAAAGAGGAACACTGCAGTAGGTCCGCTGGTCCAACTAGACAGGTCCTCACGACATCCCACTAACAAATTATTCTACCCACGAAATAAGGTTTATTATTTGTCCAATGTATTATTAAACTCTAACCGAATTTTATTAATTATAAATGAATCTAATTTATATAAACCTAAGGAAATATTCATATTATTTTCAAAACTGCTTTTTATGAAACAAGATTCAATTATATTTCTGTCAGCCATGGACTTGCCTGATACAACTTTCTCAACTTTTTGAAAATCAATTGGATGGTTAAAATCTCTCACTTGAATAAATAGAGCATTGGAATCTTGTCCAGTTCTAATGTTATATTTATGTTGTTTTAATCTAAGTTCGAGACTTTTACCAATTTGACCGTAATAAACTTTATCGCAAATTTTACAAGGAATCTTATAGACACATCCGTCGACATTTCTGGGGGAATTCTTTATCAAAAGTTTTTTTACTGTATCAAGATTTTTAAATACAACTTTAATATTGAAAGTCTTAAGAGAAGGCATATCAACCAAGTTTTCGTGGTAAGGGAGAACCAGCATATTTTTAGTTGAATAAGGTTGGTTGTCCCTTTTTGGGTTGTAAAAAGTATTTCTAGCAATTTTAAATGATTTATAAATTACATTTCTCGGGTATTTCATATCAATGGTTATTTCATAAATTTTGGATATTTCTTCATCTATGAACTCTGGACTACATATACGTAAAGCTCTCAAAAACATTGATGAGAAAACAGACAGTTTAACTTTATCTTGATGGGAAGAATAATAGTGGACAGAGGAACAGTTATTTGTAGGTTTTCTGTAAATTTTAAATTTGAATTCATTATTTCTCTTAATAATTAAAACATCTAGAAAAGGCAATAATGAATTTAATGAATTCAAATTCAAGAAGAGCGTTGCTATTTAAGCCAAAATCGCAACTTTTACCTATTCGGCTACATATATAAATAGATAATTTTAAATTTATGTATTTTCTCGTAATGCTCAGATCGTTTTTTCCCTGATTTATAGCCAAAACAAATTTTCATTCGGCTTATTCGGCAAAGTGCACCTTTGCCAATAGGCCAAACTAGACAGTTCAGCTTAAACGGCACGACATGTATAATATTGTGTGTGTGTGAGACTATTCGTTAATATCTCTACGATCTGATCCAAAGAGTTCTGTCCCCTGGTGTTTCACTCGGTCATTCCTCTCTTTCTCTTTCTTGATCTTGTTACTATCACAAGTATTCCCGTGCTTCTTTCAGTATGGAGTTTCAGAACATTTTTTTTTTTTTTTTTTTGCATTCATCTGCTGTGTTTGGTTTCCGTAAGTAAATTCTGGAAAAAAAAAAAATGTACCGCTGCAATACTTTCCTCTACACAAACATCGAGACAAGTTTCTTCTGAATATATATGATTCAGCTCGAGGCACTCAGAAGTTTTGCTTTGAATTTTGCTCAACTGTGGTCTGTTGGGAGATGCTGACTGAAGTCATTGTGCATAAATTGAAGAGTCATATTGGATCGGAGAGCCTTTAGAAAAGCGAGCATCTTAGATTAAATTTAACTGTGTGTGTGTGTGTGTGTGTGTGTGAGAGAGAGAGAGAGAGAGAGAGAGAGAGGCTCCAACTTCATCCTGTTCCCTACTTGTATGTTTCATAACAATAAAATGCTTTCAAATGAGCTGATGTATGTAACAGTTCTTATCTTGTCAATAAAGTTAGGAATCCTAACTTGTAAATAGCTTGTCAGTAAAGCTAAGGATCCCTAACCTAACCTTGTCAAACCCTGTGCAAAACAGAGAGGGAGAGGACATCCTTCCATTTGCTTACACTTGTTTCCAATCCCTGTGATCTTGAAATATTTTCACAAGCGTGTTTTATAATACGTCGATGGAGCTAAAATACTTGAAAATATACTTATATTATCGTCTTACAATACTGGTTTCAATGTTGTTCTGGTATTATTGTTTGGTATTATTGTTCAGCAACAGCAACTGTTTCAAATTATGTAAATATAAAGTCATACTTTTTAAAACATCGTATACATAGAGAAGAAGGAGAGAAAGAACAAAGGAGAAAATTGAAGAAAATGAAAAGGAGGAAGATAGAAAAAGTACGAGGAAAGAAAAAATATTACTCAAGGCTACCGAAAAAAACAGAGCTGCTCATAAATCTCTCAGTAAGTTGTGGATGACAGACATCCTTTCCTCTGTTTCGGAAGCAAGACCTATTGTAGGCAAACAACTTCACGATTTTAACCAAACATCTTTCTTCTATTCACCAGTGTATGGATCTGATGATAGAAGAGGTTCAAAATACGTCTGTCTTTACTGAATAAAGACATTTTGCACAAATGTTTACAGTCCGCTTGATAAATTATAATTATTGGATAGAAAGTAATATAAATAATAATTATAAATACAAATAATAGTGATTATAAATATAAATAATAGTGATCACTGGCCCAGTGTAAGATATTCAACCCACAATTTATTATTCGAAGTGCATCACCGGAATAATCATATACATCACACCAAAAAAATTGAATACCAGCGCAAGTATCAACCCCAAGTCTACACAATGCAAGTTTGCAGATACCATTATTCAAAGATCAAGGTCACAAAATAATGTGTTATCAACATACCAATCAGAGAAAAAGTCTATTTAATCCAAGTCCACATAGCTGGTAAATGCAAAGTCCACTCATTACTTAGTATGCTAAAGCAAACCTCTTGTTGAGTTTACAAAAAAACAATGCAGAAATATTTCAAGACAACTAACTTAAGCAAAAGGCTATTAAAACCATACATAAGTAAGAGACTAATAACATGCAAAAGAATAAATAAATCCTAAGACATATTGTATACACTCAAGCACACAGTCTAGCAACACGGGACAAATGCATCAAGAAATTATGTCCCAAACAGCTCCGCAGTGACAACGTCCCATAACATATGTTTTAGTGTTAAAGTTTAGCAGAGCTTTACTTTTACTCTGAATAAAGTTCGTACTGATAATCATTCCTCTCAGAGGCTATATCAACAATGTAGTTCTAAATTTGACATTGTGTATAAATAGCGTTTGCACGTGAGACTATGTTAATAGAGACAGAGTGGATGCTCTTTGTCGTCTACCAGAGGTTTATACGCCCTCCAAGTCATTCTGGTTTGCTCCCTCTCTAAATGTTCAAACCGCCTCAATAATCCCTCCTCAGCCCTCTGGTTAATACTCTTTGTAACCCCTCATCTCATGATTTCCTAACCACGAATTCTCTGCATAATATTCACACCGCACATTGCCCTCAGACGTGATATCTCCACTGCCTTCAGCTTCCTCGTGGCTGCAACGTTTAAAATACATGATTCATCACAATCGTATAAGAATATTGGTACCACTGCACTCTTGTGCATTTTCCTTTTTTTTTTTTACCCCTCCAGTCACCTTTTTCTTCTCATCATTTCTATTGCTCACCTCACTTTTTATTGACCCGTTTGCCAACAAGTTCATTCCGGAATATATACCTGGAGTATACCTGGAGAGGGTTTCGGGGTCAGCGCCCCCGCGGCCCGGTCTGTGACCAGGCCTCATAAGATTATATTCATTTTCTTCATACTCCTCTTTTCAATCTGATATCCAGTCTTTTTGTTGCTCTTATCGCCTCTTGTGTTTCCTGTGTTCATTTTCACTTTCATTCCTTAACATACCCTCCCAAATTCATCTACCAAACTTTGCAACATTTCTTCCGAATTTTCCAAAAACAAAGCATCATCGGTAGAAAGCAACTGTGAAAATTTCCACTTTGTGTTAGATTATGTTTTAATCTCGCGCCTCTTCCCAGCACCCTAGCATTCATTTATTTAACAACCACAATTATAAATGTTAAACAACCAAGATGACATCACACACCCCTGTCTGTAATCTACTTTTACTGGAAAATAATTCTCTCTCTCTCTCTCTCTCTCTCTCTCTCTCTCCAAACACTAACCTGAGTCTCGCTATCCTTAAACTCTTAACTGCTTTTAGTAACCTACCCCTATTCATACATATGCAACATCTGCCATATTGCTTCCCTATCCACCTTGTCATATACTTTTTCTAAATTCATAAACGCAACAAAAACTTCCTTACCTTTATCTACTGTATTATTCGCTTATAAGCTTCAATGTAAACACTTGATCTATACATCCCCTACCCTTCCTAAAACCTCCTTGTGTATCTGCGATCCTGCTCTCTGCCTTACCCTTAATTCTTTCAATAATAACTCTTCCACGCTATCTAATATAATCGAAAGGCTTGTTTCCCTATAATTCTTGCACTCTCTTTATTCATTTTCCCTTTATATTGAAAATGTGGGTTTTTACAACAAAGACAATCTTAGCAATCCTAGCCTTAACATAAACACTAAACAAATAAACACTAAATGATGTCTAGATGTACATGAAAGAGGATAATTTTATTTATTCTGTCGTGTAAATGGGATTTTTTTTCTAGAAAGGTTGTGTATCAAAACGTTGGGATTTTGTTTTTAAATTACTCTTATTTCAGAAACTATAATTATTATACAAATGGAAAGTACCTTTTGATAGTCATGATATCGTTTCCAAGATGTCAGCCTAGAGGCCTAGACCTTGTGAGGATTAGGTAGAAAATATTCTTTGAGATTTTAAATGCTCTGAGGTGCCATATATCACACTTCGGAGTTTCATCTGGGACACAAAATGTCCCTCTTCAGTGTGTTTCATCTGGGACACAAAATGTCCCTCTTCAGTGTGTTTCATCTGGGACACAAAATGTCCCTCTTCAGAGTGTTTCATCTGGGACACAAAATGTCCCTCTTCAGAGTGTTTCATCTGGGACACAAAATGTCCCTCTTCAGAGTGTTTCATCTGGGACACAAAATGTCCCTCTTCAGAGTGTTTCATCTGGGACACTAAATGTCCCTCTTCAGAGTGTTTCATCTGGGACACAAAATGTCCCTCTTCAGATTGTTTCATCTGGGACACAAAATGTCCCTCTTCAGAGTGTTTCATCTGGGACACAAAATGTCCCTCTTCAGTGTTTCATCTGGGACACAAAATATAACTCTTCGGGATGTTTAAATTGCTGTGGAGCACCCGATGTTGCATTAGCGTTTCAACTCCTTTGAGGAACCAAGAAATAACCTGAACGAAATTTGAAATTGCCTCTGGCACCAAAATCTCACCAGGACACAAGAATGATTTAACTACCTCAATACAAAAAGATACTGCCTGGCTGAGCACCTCAAGACTCCCAGGACAGCAGCAGTATCATCTTAGGTTAGGTAAGGTTTGTCTGGAAACAGGACAAGTGTTTCCAGACGCGAGTCTTAAGTCACATGACCCGCCGCTGGGGCTTTTGGTCATCTGACCGACGCCTTCCGCTACATTACCGGTCCACCCCTTTAAAAATAATGATTATAATTATGACCATTTATTATGAATTCTTCATTCCACGAGACTGTGCAGCTAAAATGCGTCGATGGGGGAAAGCAGAGAGAAAGTGTTTCGTATATTATCTTGCTTTCCTGGGGAGAGTTTGTGACTTTCTTGTTTACTTACCTTTCTCTCATCCTCTGCGTATCTATGTTCCGCCTCAAGTCCTACATTCTCAATAATTTTACGTCTCTTTCCTCTACTCTGTATTCGCAATCTTTCTCTCCCTCGCCTGTCCCCCTTCACTCTTATCGCGCTCCTTGTCTTTCTGTGCAGGAAGATGAGAAAGAAGAGGGAATAAAAGAAAAAAAACAGAACAGGAGAGAGAAGATAAAGAAGTATAACAAGGAGAATGAGAAGGATACATAAGACGAAATAGTAGCATAGATAGAAAAATAATTTATAATAATAATAATAATAATAATAATAATAATACGTAATTATAAAAATATTATTGCTATTATTATTTGTTTATTCTTTGTGTGGGGGGTGGGGGTGGGGGTGGGGGGTGGGGGTGCGTACTTGTGTTAACGGACACCACGGACGAGGTTGAAGCAGAAACAAAAAAAAAAAAAATAAAAGAATGGATGAAGGAAGAGTAGTGACAAAAATGGGAAGATTAAGAGGAGCGGAAGACAGATAAGATTATTCCGTGTAAATATTTTCCTTCCTGAACTGCGCGTGAAGACGATATTGTTGAGGAAGATGAGGAGTGCAAGGAAGATGGAGGAGGAGGAGTGCAAGGAAGATGGAGGAGGAGGAGTGCAAGGAAGATGGAGGAGGAGGAGTGCAAGGAAGATGGAGGAGGAGGAGTGCAAGGAAGATGGAAGAGGAGGAGTGCAAGGAAGATGGAGGAGGAGGAGTGCAAGGAAGATGGAGGAGGAGGAGTGCAAGGAAGATGGAGGAGGAGGAGTGCAAGGAAGATGGAGGAGGAGGAGTGCAAGGAAGATGGAAGAGGAGGAGTGCAAGGAAGATGGAGGAGGAGGAGTGCAAGGAAGATGGAGGAGGAGGAGTGCAAGGAAGATGGAGGAGGAGGAGTGCAAGGAAGATGGAGGAGGAGGAGTGCAAGGAAGATGGAGGAGGAGGAGTGCAAGGAAGATGGAGGAGGAGGAGTGCAAGGAAGATGGAAGAGGAGGAGTGCAAGGAAGATGGAGGAGGAGGAGTGCAAGGAAGATGGAAGAGGAGGAGTGCAAGGAAGATGGAGGAGGAGGAGTGCAAGGAAGATGGAGGAGGAGGAGTGCAAGGAAGATGGAGGAGGAGGAGTGCAAGGAAGATGGAGGAGGAGGAGTGCAAGGAAGATGGAGGAGGAGGAGTGCAAGGAAGATGGAGGAGGAGGAGTGCAAGGAAGATGGAGGAGGAGGAGTGCAAGGAAGATGGAGGAGGAGGAGTGCAAGGAAGATGGAGGAGGAGGAGTGCAAGGAAGATGGAGGAGGAGGAGTGCAAGGAAGATGGAGGAGGAGGAGTGCAAGGAAGATGGAGGAGGAGGAGTGCAAGGAAGATGGAGGAGGAGGAGTGCAAGGAAGATGGAGGAGGAGGAGTGCAAGGAAGATGGAGGAGGAGGAGTGCAAGGAAGATGGAGGAGGAGGAGTGCAAGGAAGATGGAGGAGGAGGAGTGCAAGGAAGATGGAGGAGGAGGAGTGCAAGGAAGATGGAGGAGGAGGAGTGCAAGGAAGATGGAGGAGGAGGAGTGCAAGGAAGATGGAGGAGGAGGAGTGCAAGGAAGATGGAGGAGGAGGAGTGCAAGGAAGATGGAGGAGGAGGAGTGCAAGGAAGATGGAGGAGGAGTGCAAGGAAGATGGAGGAGGAGTGCAAGGAAGACAAAGATGAGGAGTGCGAGTGCAAAGAAGACAAAGATGAGGAGTGCGAGTGCAAAGAAGACAAAGATAAGGAGTGCAAGGAAGATGGGGAGGAGGAGGAGAAGTACAAGGAAGATAAGGATGGGGAGGAGAAGCAACAGCAGCAGGAAGGGAAGAGATTGAGAAGAAGGAAAAATAAGGGAAGAGGATGAGGATGGGGAAGCAAGGGAAGAAGATGAGGGAGGAGGGAAAACGGAAGGATTATAAGGAGGAAGAGACATGAAGAGAAAAAATATTATTATGAAGAGGAGGAAGAGGAAGAAGTGAAATGAAGACGATAAAATTTTGTGGACGAGGTAAAGAAGTACGGAGGAGGATGAGAAAGGGAAACGAGGGAAAGTAAAAGAAAAGATGAGGAGAAATTAGGAGACAGTAAAAGAGAAGGCAAGACCAAAGAGAAAGAGATGTATGAGTGACCACCAATTTACACTAATATTCAGTAGCTACACGAGACGAGTTACGCTCAAGATATCATTTTCTCAAAATGCTCTGTGTGACTTTGTAAATGGTCCAAGTCGGACCGAAACGTCATCGTAAACTCCTCTCTTCTATGTGCGGGTTATCTGTGTTGTCTTTGCGTCTTTATCTAAAGACAACAAGAGTAAGAAAACTTACACCTGCAGGGAAAGAAAACATACACCCACCTTGGACTCATCCAGGACTACTATTGTGAGTCGCGACGCTACCACTGAGCTCAGTGACTTGGAAAAAATTACATTCGGTATCACTGAAGTGAACGTTTTGGGAAGCTTGAAAACTAACTACTACCCTTGATGCCGGTGAGGGGCTTTAGATGCTACGAAGTGACCTATTCTCCCATTCCTTGGTGTCGAGCCTCATTGCCTCCCATTCCCCACGAACTCTTTGTCCCCTTTGGGCTCAGTCCTCTCCCCTGAATGCAATAAATAATTGAAGCACAGACAAACGGTGTAGATTTGAGTAGGACTCCTTTTCTTACGTTCAATGAATGGATGTTCGCTTCTTCTCCGCGCATTAATCTCGATCTGGACACAGGTAAGCAGCTTGCTATCCCTTTGTTTTGTGGTATCAATGAGCCGCGCGCAGCTTCACCAGACGCACGAGACGAACATCCGATTCATTGGTCTTCATTGTGGCTTAAATCGGCTTAGTGCTGCGAGTGTTTCCATCTTAGCTGACGGTCGATTGGTCGAGAGATCTGTATGTGTGTGTGTGTGTGTGTGTGTACTCGCCTATTTGTGGTTGCAGGGGTCGATTCATAGCTCTTGTCCCCGCCTCTTCACTGATTGCTACTAGGTTGTGTGTGTGTGTGTGTGTGTGTGTGTGTGTGTGTGTGTGTGTGTGTGTGTGTGTGAAATCGTATTTTTTGTATTCATTAATTTTGCACAAAAACACAAGTAAACATTAGTTGATATGTGTCAATATTGTGTGTATCAGTATTGTATGTATTAATATTATTTATATCAATATTATTTATTTTAATATTTATATCGAAATTGTTTGTATTAATATTGTGTGTATCACTATTGTTTGTATCAGTATTGTATATATCAATATTGTTTAAAGAATTAGGATCATTCTGCAAAACAAAACGTCTGGTGGAGACTTTATTCACATTTTTCATTAATTTGCCTTGAATAACATTCTTTATGGAGTAATAAAAAGATTGTCTTAGATCACACACACACACACACACACACACACACACACACACACACACACACACACACACACACAAACACACACGCCCGTCAACTTACTGTAAGAAACTCGCATTTCTGAAGGCGCTCCGATCCAATATGACTCTTCAATTTATGTGAAATGTCGTCCATCAGCATCTCCCAACAGACTCCGTCGAGCAAACTTCAAAGCAAGACCCGGGATACTTCTGAGAGACTCTAAGTGAATCATATATTCAAAAGGTCGCCTCGATGTATGTGTAGTGGAATAATATTTGGCGAAAGGCTATAGCCCCTCTGGGGGTCATTCAGCGCAGGGAAAAAGTGACGACTCGATCCCCAGTTCGCTAATCGCTCGTCAGTCATGACCGTACTGTCTTCTCGATTAACTGAGTAACTGTGGGAGCTCAGGTTTTATTTTAAAGTCATGTGAGCTGAGGGTTCTTTAGATTTATGTGAGCTGAGCTTTCTTCAAAATTATGTGAGTTGTGTAACTTTAATAAAAGAAAAACGTAAAAAAAAAATGTCACAGGTGACAAGGCACCGAATAATAAATAAATATTTACACATTATCTATTGCATAGGTGTCAATGACACCTTTATATTATATGCAATAAATAGGTCCCAGTGGGACCTTTACATTGTATTCAAAATAAATAACTGAAGCTAATTATTAAGTTTGATTATTGATTTTCATTTCTCATTTCTGATTCACTCGATAATTGTTCATACTTGAAGCTTTGTCGCAGGACCCTGACGCTGTGCTTATTGTATCCAGTGGATAATCGGGCCCAACTTTATGTCAGAATAAAAGCAAATAATATAACCGTCTCTTTAAGCTGAAGGGAAAGTTTGAGTCAGTAAATGGAACCGTGGGTCAGAAGGATGCGCTTCAGTGGAACCTTTGGGTTACGTTCCAAAATTGACATTAGTGAAATAACCATGCGATGCAATACGACAAGACTGCCACAGAATACGGTAATGCAAGGTCTTGAATTTGGCAACACGTTTACGATAAACACGACAAGAGCGGTTCAAGAACATGACAAAACTCGTTCAAGAATATGACCGTATCACTCTCGTCTGATCCATTGTTTGATGTGTATTATGTACAGTATGTGTATAATTCTTCTCATGCACACACACTCAAACATGTACACCACCCTCAACCACGCTCATATTTCTCTACAATCCCCATCTCCACACCCACCACCACCACCACTACTACTACTACTACTACTACTACTACTACTACTACTACTACTACTACTACTACTACTACTACTACTACTACTACTACTACTATTACTACTACTACTATTACTACTACTATTACTATTACTATTACTACTATTACTACTACTATTACTATAACTACTACTACTACTATTACTACTACTATTACTATTACTACTACTATTACTACTATTACTACTACTACTACTATTACTACTATTACTACTACTACTATTACTACTACTACTATTACTACTACTACTATTACTACTACTATTACTATTACTATTACTACTATTACTACTATTACTATAACTACTACTACTACTATTACTACTACTATTACTATTACTACTACTATTACTGCTATTACTATTACTACTACTACTACTATTACTACTATTACTACTACTACTATTACTACTACTACTATTACTACTACTACTACTACTATTACTACTACTACTACTACTATTACTACTACTACTACTACTACTATTACTACTACTACTACTGCTATTACTATTACTACTACTATTACTACTACTACTATTACTACTACTACTACTATTACTACTACTACTACTATTACTACTATTAACATTACTACTACTGCTAATACTAACATTACTATTAATACTAACATTACTACTACCACTACTACTATACAGCTACTACTGTTGCTACTACTACTACAACTACTATTATTACTATTACTACTACTATTACTACTACAACTACTATTATTACTATTACTACTACTATTATTACTATTACTACAACTATTATTACTACTACTACAACTACTATTATTACTATTACTACTATCATTACTACTACTACAACTACTATTATTACTTGTACTACTACTATTACTACTACTATACTATTATTACTACTACTATACTATTATTACTACTACAACTACTATTATTACTACTACTACTATTATTACTACTACTACAACTACTATTATTACTACTACTACAACTACTATTATTACTAGTACTACAACTACTATTATTACTAGTACTACTACTACTGTTGCTACTACTACTACAACTATTATTACTTCTACTACAACTGCTATTATTACTAGTACTACTACTACTGTTGCTACTACTACTACAACTACTCTTATTACTATTACTACTACTACTACTATTACTACTACTACTATTACTACTACTAACATTACTGCTACTACTACTACTATTACTACTATTATTACTACTACTACAACTACTATTATTACTAGTACTACTACTACTGTTGCTACTACTACTACAACTACTCTTATTACTACTACTACAACTATTATTATTACTACTACAACTACTATTATTACTAGTACTACTACTACTGTTGCTACTACTACTACAACTACTCTTATTACTACTACTACAACTATTATTACTACTACAACTACTATTGTTACTACTATTACAACAACTATTACTACTACAACTATTATTACTACTACAACTACTCTTATTACTACTACTACAACTACTCTTATTACTACTATTACAACTATTATTAATACTACTACAACTATTATTACTACTACTACAATTGTTATTACTACTACTACAACTACTATTATTACTAGTACTACTACTACTGCTACTTCTACTACTTCACACAGAAAAGTTCTCAGTGTTGAAACTCAAATAATAATTACTGTGGCTGAGCGCAAGACTTTCACCCTCCGATGTTTATCATTTATTTATGCATTTCCTGTTATTCATCGGCTTCCGATCATGGTGCCGATACTGACGGTTCTTGGAAGTAACAGATTCTATGACCCGCGGTTCCACTCTTCACGGTTCTTGCGAGTAGCCGGTCATGTCGCTTTGCTGTCCCGTTAGACTCAGAGGTACATAAAGGCTTTTATAGGCAGCAATAGCCTGGTTGATCTGGCAACCGCCAGGGAGGCTGGGCCTCAAGTCAATCTGTGAAAGTAACGACTGTTAAGTCTTGGCACTGATTCATACCAAAGGGCCGGTGAAGAGCTCCTGATCCGAGTAAATGGAATTAGAACCCTCTTCTCTGGTTCCATACCCGCTTACCTCCCATTTCCCAGATGATGCATGACCCCCTACGGGTTTAGTGCTTCCCAAAGATCCAAATGATTGTCTCTGTTAGCTATTTCTTCAAATTAATATATTACTGTTTTTTTTTCTGTTTCATTTATGCACACTACAAAACGGGCAACAGAATTTATACAGTACTCTGTTAATTCTTGTTATATATTAAAGTGAAGCCGTTTAACTGGGATGAATCTCATATATATCGGCGACGTTGCTATAATACCGTCGTTTTTTAATAGTACAGTCGATTTGCAATAATGTCATGGAAACCCTATGCATTTGGAAACCCTACTGACCTCTGGAAATAATTCAGAGTGGCACGATTGGTCATGCATATTTTCTGCTTCGGTTTGATTACAGTTGCGCTTTTATGCTAAATATTATGTACTATGTTTTGCCACAGTAAACTCAGTTCAGGACGATTGACCATATTTGTAAAGTGCTACACAAATAACCCGCACATAAAAGAGAGAAGCTTACGACGACGTTTCGGTCCGACTTGGACCATTTACAAAGTCACACTAACCAGAAGTGGAGCAGGACGGCTATGTATAGGCTATATATAGCCGTCCTGCTCCACTTCTGGTTAGTGTGACTTTGTCAATGGTCCAAGTCGGACCGAAACGTCGTCGTAAGCTTCTCTCTTTTATGTGCGGGTTATTTGTGTATCGTTCCAGTCACGGTATTGTGCCTTTTTTTGTTATTTGTAAAGTGCTGTTTGTAAGATGGGTGTCTACGTGTGGTAAAAATGTGTTGACCATAAGTAGTTTGGTGATAGTATTTTTGTCTGTTGTGGAAGTTGCCACTGTGAATCAATGCTACTGTAAATGATAATATGAGTAAATGATAGTATGTAAATAACCTATATAAGAACATAAGAAAGAAGGAACACTGAAATAGGCCTACTGGCCTATGCGAGGCAGCTCCAATTCTCCCACCGGCTTAAGCCAATGCCTTGGCCTAGTGAGGTCAGACACGTCACTTAAAGGAACACGGAAAATTGGTCTGTATATTTCGACCCCCAGTTGAAACTCCTAGAGAGAACTCCAGTTGGGGGTCGAAGCATACAGACAACATTTTTTTCCGTGTTTTTCTCTCCGAATGAGTTATTAGCACGAAAGTGCGAATAAATGAGAGAGTATGAATGATATAAGTATTCCGACAATGAGCTCAGGTAAGACGTATATACCCTGAGAGGTGAATGCCTCTCGGTATAACTACACACTGAAAGGGATACTTTAATTTCTAGTTAAAGGATTAAATGATTATTGGCTGGTGGTGAACAGGTTACAGGCAACGTTAATGACCTAACTGTGAATAAATATAAGATCGTCTTGATGTGAAAGGCAGTAACAATGCCCACTGTATGGTGGAGCGGAGGCAACTGCAGGAGAGCAAACCTTCATCTTAACGACGTTTCGCTTACAGGTGAGTTTTACCAAGTCAGTCATGACATAAAAACTTGCTTGTAGGGGGAAACGTTGTCCAGATAAAAGCTTCTTGCATTATTAGTATTAGCTTAGCAATAAACTGTGATGAACTGTATAATCAATAAAAAAAACGCCTACAAGTAGACACCCATTGAAATGAAGCCTTTATTACTAAAACGTTTCGCCCGCTAGTGGGCTTTATGAAGTACTTGATAAAGTCCACTCGAAGGTACTAATAGACTTGGTACGTACTAATAGACTTCACTGCAAAAAAAATGTCTGTTTACCACTTGTGACGAGATGCTACACAGTATCAGGGACTTTTCTGTACGTCGAATTTACGTTGTGGTTTATTTATACATTATACGATACGTAAGAGTTTAACTCGTAGATTTTTAAGATTTTAGAAGTCATTCAGACTGTCAATGAGACGGTCAATGTTAGCTACCAAGACACTCAAACATTAAGATTAGTGAAGTGTAACACGCATCATATGACTACGATATTGAAAGTCTTGTGCTCATTATTACATTTATTGCATTCATTAGGAAGCGCTAAACTCGTAGAGGTTTTAAAGTACTTGAGAAGGAAGGGAAAGGAGCTCCAATCTCTTGCACCAAGAACCCTTCAGCAGGATCCAAGGTCGTCATTAAAGATCGCTTCATCGTATGGTCGTCAGTTTGTTACTCATTTAACTCGCTAATCTTGATATGGATCGACCGAGTTAAAATTACAGATGTCTTGCTCCTTTTTACCCTAAGCGGAAGTTTAGTAGGCCTAGTGTGCACTGGGAAGAGTAAGGGCTGGAGGGTTCAGGAGTACCCATCAACACTCTAAGACGTCACACACTTAGTGTGTGTGACGGTCACTATCAAGACTTGATCTACACCTAGTGTTAATATGTGTGACGGTCACTATCAAGACTTGAGCTACACTTAGTGTTAATATGTGTGACGGTCACTATCAAGACTTGAGCTACACTTAATGTGTGACAGTGAGTATCCAGACCTACGTCTATAGCATGTATGCAAGATACAACCTGGGTTATACTTGGTGATGGTGAGGGATGGGGCCTATCAAGGCTTGTGTCTGTAACGTGTATATAAGTTTGGGTTCAATCACACTGGCTCATTCATATGCATGATAGCGAGATTGGTTCATTCATGATTTGCATATAAAGGGACTTTCGCTTAAAAAAATTATTTTAAGCCTAAAACTAAAGCCAACTTCTCTCAAAACTATCATATATCACAGGCTTAGATTAAAATATTACTTTTGTCTAAAACTTGTGTGCCGTTGCTCCCCATCACACAATTTTTTCCCCGTTACGCAATTAATTATGGCAGTAAAATGAGCGTTAAGTTAGCATAACGCAATTTTCAGCTCTCTTCCCCCTGGTCGCTAGGTCACTCCCCCCTAAACCCGTGAGCTTTACCCCATCCCTGTGTGTGTGTGTGGGGGTGTGTGTGTGTGTGTGTGTGTGTGTGTGTGTGGGGTCCCCGGTGTGTGGCGCTCCATCGGGTGATTCCCCCAAACTTCCCAAAACCCACAATGAAAAAAAAAAAATTTTAGATACTTTTTAAAAAAGATTTTTTTATCCCCTCTAGAGCCCAGAACTTTCTTAGCGTTGGGGGTTTTTGGGAAATTTTCCGAGTTTTTGGGAATACCCTTAAAAACCCAATTTTAAAGGATACCCGGGGATATCGAAATTGTGGCTTACCCCAGAACCCGGGGATATCGTCTCCATCCGGGGGTTTCCCCTTGGTCCGGATTCGTTTTTCCCACTGTACCCGGAGTTATCGTCCCCAAAAGAAGTTTTTAAAGTATTTTTTCTCTCGGGAATAAATACCCCGAGAGAATTTTATAAAAGACACAGAACTTTTTTGAAATGTTGCTGCTGATGATGCAGGATGTTTGTGGGAGTGTGTGTGTGTGGGGTGTGTGTGTGTGTGTGTGTGTTTTTGTGTGTGTTTTTGGTGTGTTTGTGTGTGTGTTTGTGTGTGTGTGTGGGGTTGTGTGTGTGTGTGTGTGTGTGTGTGTGTACTGCCATTTGTACTCCCCCAGTTTGTGGTTGCGGGTCAGGTCATGTTTCCTGTTCCCCCTTTCTTAATTGATTCCCACTGGGCCCTTTTCTTTTCCCCTGCTCCATGAGTTTTATCATACCTCATCCTTTTTGGTATGGTTCCCTCCACTACGTCATTTTTAGGCTTTTCCCACTCCCTAAAACAACTCTATGACTGAAGAAATCCCCCACCCCCTTTAAACTCATCGGAATTTTTAACTCCCAAATGTGACCATTTTTTGTGGCCCCCATCTCTCGGAACCCTTCCTTTTCTTTTTTATCATTTTCCCCCAAACTTCCTGCCTTCCAGTGTCGCCAGGCCGATTTCTTTTTTTTCTTCGTAAGACAATTTTGTTACCCCTGGGGGGTCTTGATCCCAAACCCTTTTTTACTTTTTTAATTTTTGAGGGTTTTGGGCCAGGTGTTGTTTTAACTGGTGTTTTGCATATTTAAAATGGGGCCCGGGGCCCCCGGGGAACGCTTTTTTTAGGTTTCCCAGGCTCAATTGCGCAGCAGTTACCTGTCTGATGTGCGCCCATGAAATGTCCCTCGGTATTATGTTCACTTTAAGATTTTTCCCCTTTGAGTAAAGGGCCCCCTTTTTGACCCCCGGGGGCCTTATCCCTCGGGTCGGGGTTTTTTAAAATTTTCCCCAAAATCTTCAATTTTGAAATTTGACAAGGTGTTTGGTAAAAGTCCATTGGTAATTAAAAATCTTTCCCACTGTAATTTATTCTCAGTACAGTTTAAATGATAATTCTAATATTTTTGTATATACATTGAATTATATATATATTTATATATATTTTTTATATATATATATATATATATATATATATATTTATATATATATAAAAATAAATTTTAAAAATTTTCTTTTTAAAAAATTCCATATAAGACAAACGAAAATTTTGTTTGCAAAAATTTTTCCGGGAAAATCATTTAAAACCTAACAAAAAAAATATATTTCATTGTTTTTTTTTTTTATTATTAAATTATTGCTAAATATCTAAAATAAAATTGAGGGGATTTGTCAAAATTTAAATTGGGGCTTTTTACAAAAAAAAAAATTTTTGTTTTTAAATTTTAAATGAAAAATATATATTTTTGGGGTTTTTATAAAAATAAAATTTAAAAGGGAATTAATAAAAAAAAAAATTCTTCTAATTAATTTTACCTATTCACCGCATACACATATTATATTTTTAAAAAACCCCAACATCAGACACTAAATTGGGATTTTAAATTTTAAAAAATATAATTTATAATGTTTTTGGTATTTTTTACAAAATTAAAATTGGGATAAAATATTGAAACATCATAAAAACAATTTGTTTCAGGCCGTTGGGATATAAAAATTGTAATTAGTGACAATTATTAACGTTTTTAATTAGGATGGTTTATATACAGTTAAAGTTTTAAAGTACGTTGGAAAAACATTTTTTAATTTTTTTTTAATTTAAAATTTTTTTTTTAATTATTTTAGGTTTGGTTTAAAAACCCAAAAATTTGGTTTGGGGAGGGTGTCTCAATTTTTCCTTTTGGTTCCAGGGCCTTTCTCCAGAAAAAATAAGAAAATTGGGATAATCAATTTTTTCTAAAAGAAAAAGTGGGTGGTCCCTTTTTTTCCCCCTAATAATAATAAAATAATAATAATAATTTAAAATTTTTAATAATTAAAAAAATACACTCCCAAAAGCTTTTCTGTCTTTGGTGTCATCTCCATTCCCCCCGTCTGGGGAAATTTCATTTAGTGGACGGGGGATAAAAACTCATTCTTTTGCAGGCCCACACAGGTTTTAAGGGCATTTTAAAAAAACCCCTTGAATGCTTTCTGTTTTTTTTGAACGTTACACTTTTTTGCCTCTTCTTTTTAAAACTTTTTAGTTTCTGGCATTCCCTGGTTTTTTTTAAAGGTTTGTGTTATGGTGGGCAGTTACAGCAAAGACACCAAGGCAGAAGCTGCAACAACAACGCCGCAAACGGGGGTAGACCCCCTTATCATCCCGGTTTCCCGCATTATCATCACCAGTTGCACCGGGATTATCAACACCAGTTTTCATCAGCTTTTCAAACCAGTTGGGAACGCATTACAACACCCCGTTGCAACAGCATTATCAACCCGAAACACATTATCACCCCCAGTTGCAACAGCAATTATCACCAGTTTAACCGGGATTTTTCTTAAAAGACATCATCAGTTGGCCCGCATTACTGTTTTCCCGCTTATCTCACCAGCCGCAACAGCTTCATCCCCGTTGCCAGCTTATAAAAAAGTTGCAAACGCATTATCATCACCAGTTTTCAACAACATTGTCATTACCATCAGCATTATCATCACCAGTTGCAACAGCATTATCATCAGTTGCAACAGCATTATCAACACCAGTTGCAACAGCATTATCAACACCAGTTGCAACAGCATTATCAACACCAGTTGCAACAGCATTATCATCACCAGTTGCAACAGCATTATCATTACCAGTTGCAACAACATTATCATTACCAGTTGCAACAGCATTATCATTACCAGTTGCAACAGCATTATCATTACCAGTTGCAACAGCATTAGCATCACCAGTTGCAACAGCTTTATCATCACTATCAGCTACAGCATTATCATCACCAGTAGCAACAACATTATCATCATCACCAGTAGCAGCAGCATCAACAACAGAAACAGAATTAGCAGCAACAGAAGCAGCAATAGCAGCTGGTGCTGTTGATAAATCCGACTTCTTTACATGTATCAATTAAATTTAGATTTTTTAATATGGTTTGTGGATAGACTGGTAGGCTCTTGGGGACCCAATTTCCTGTTCGGACCAGCAAGTGCGCGACAAACTTCCAGCTGCTTCTCAGATGGGTTTTAGATCCATACCACACATGAGTGTCAATACCATACTAATTCTGCTCGAAAACTCCATACAAGACCTGGTCTTGATCGCATTACTTCTGTTTGCGAAGACCACATCAGACCTGGTCAGGACCACACTAGACTGGTCAAGACCACACTAGACTGGTCAAGACCACACTAGACTGGTCAAGACCACACTAGACTGGTCAAGACCACACTAGACTGGTCAAGACCACACTAGACTGGTCAAGACCACACTATACACCGCATCGGAAAAGGTATCGCTTTCTCAAAGATGGTATCACTTAGGTAAAACTTTCTCGAAGATGGTATCACGTCATCAAAAATGACATCAGTTCCTCTAATATGGTATCCCCTCGGCAATTAATACCGATAAGTGGTTTCAAAGACATCCTGGCGTAAATAAATTGAATATATATTTGAAGATATCAGTTATCTAAGCCCTCCTCAACAAAATCAACACCGTCGATCTATCTGTAATGTTCATATTGTAACTTGAGAAAGAGGATAGACGTTATGTGCTAACACTCCCGACAGTGACAACCTTTGCTTTCAAAGTGCATAGGAAATCCACCAACAAGGATGACCTTGTACACTTTTATTCACATCTTCACTCTCATACTAAATGAGGTGTCGTAATTGGTTTCATCTTGAGTGTTATCCACATCTCCAGCCTTTGTTTTCTTGACGATGTGTGTACCTTCATAACACAGGCCTTTGCACTTCCTTTTCCCGCTTTCTTTACCCTGAACTTCAAGTTTGGCTTACACTATCCGCAGAACAGGCCCCCCATCCTCTTCCCTCCACGCAACTTTCCACCAAGTAGTTCATAGTGCTCTCATGCTGGAATGTTGCCAGGAACACCCGCAAGATGCTGGCTAGAAGTAACATCAACGTAGCCACCGCAGCTTCTTCCTCCATCCAACTCGTCTTATTTCGACGATACACGTCTGTACCATCCTCTCTGGACACTACTCCAAGAAATATAGGCAGTATTGTATCCACTTCAGTGAATATCAATACTCCTGTGAAGGGGACGACTTACACAGTCCCTATGTCCTCCACAGAAACTCCACGGGACATTTGATGAGTTGGAAAGAGGCACAACTTAGCTCTGAACCCGTTTCTAGACGTCGAAAGTGCCTAGAAGCCTCAATGATTGCCATCACCGACACTGGAACCTACAGCACTTCAAAAATACTGGCGTATCTTATTCTAATAGCACGGATATCAAGTGACCTCACAGGCTACCTAACACTACCTGGAACGTCACTCGCACTATACACTTTCATCGGGTCACTTAAAATACAACTTATATATATGTATATATGTATATATGTATATATATGTAGTAGGTTGGTAGACAGCAACCACCCAGGGAGGTACTACCGTCCTGCCAAGTGAGTGTAAAACGAAAGCCTGTAATTGTTTTACATGATGGTAGGATTGCTGATGTCTTTTGTCTGTCTCATAAATATGCAAGATTACAGGCATGTCTTGCTACTTCTACTTACACTTAGGTCACACTACACATACATATACACATTTATTCATACACACTCATCTGAGTTTTCTTTGATTTTATCTTAATAGTTCTTGGTCTTATTAATTTTCCTTTTATATCCATGGGGAAGTGGAATAAGAATCTTTCCTCCGTAAGCCATGCGTGTTGTAAAAGTCAACTAAAATGCCGGGAACAATGGGCTAGTAACCCCTTTTCCTGTAAAGATTACTAAAAAGAATAAGAAGAAGAAAATTGTCAAAGTGGGAAGTCTGAATGTGCGTGGATGTTGTGCAGATGATAAGAAAGAGATGATTGTGGATGTTATGAATGAGAAGAAGCTGGATGTCCTGGCTTTAAGTGAAACAAAGCTGAAGGGGGTGGGAGAGTTTCAGTGGAGAGGAATAAATGGGATTAGGTCAGGGGTTTCAAATAGAGTTAGAGCTAAAGAAGGAGTAGCAATAATGTTGAAGGATAAGCTATGGCAGGAAAAGAGGGACTATAAATGTATTAATTCAAGGATTATGTGGAGTAAAATAAAGATTGGATGTGAAAAGTGGGTTATAATAAGCGTGTATGCACCTGGAGAAGAGAGAAGTGTAGAGGAGAGAGAGAGATTTTGGGAAATGTTGAGTGAATGCGTGGGGAGTTTTGAATCAAGTGTGAGAGTAATGGTGGTTGGGGATTTCAATGCTAAAGTGGGTAAAAATGTTATGGAGGGAGTAGTAGGTAAATTTGGGGTGCCAGGGGTAAATGTAAATGGGGAGCCTTTAATTGAGCTATGTGTAGAAAGAAATTTGGTAATAAGTAATACATATTTTATGAAAAAGAGGATAAATAAATATACAAGGTATGATGTAGCACGTAATGAAAGTAGTTTATTAGATTATGTATTGGTGGATAAAAGGTTGATGGGTAGGCTCCAGGATGTACATGTTTATAGAGGGGCAACTGATATATCGGATCATTATTTAGTTGTAGCTACAGTTAGAGTAAGAGGTAGATGGGAAAAGAGGAAGGTGGCAACAACAAGTAAGAGGGAGGTGAAAGTGTATAAACTAAGGGAGGAGGAAGTTCGGGCGAGATATAAGCGACTATTGGCAGAAAGGTGGGATAGTGCAAAGATGAGTAATGGGGGGGTTGAAGAGGGTTGGAATAGTTTTAAAAATGCAGTATTAGAATGTGGGGCAGAAGTTTGTGGTTATAGGAGGGTGGGTGCAGGAGGAAAGAGGAGTGATTGGTGGAATGATGAAGTAAAGGGTGTGATAAAAGAGAAAAAGGTAGCTTATGAGAGGTTTTTACAAAGCAGAAGTGTTATAAGAAGAGCAGAATATATGGAGAGTAAAAGAAAGGTAAAGAGAGTGGTGAGAGAGTGCAAAAGGAGAGCAGATGATAGAGTGGGAGAGGCACTGTCAAGAAATTTTAATGAAAATAAGAAAAAATTTTGGAGTGAGTTAAACAAGTTAAGAAAGCCAAGGGAAAATATGGATTTGTCAGTTAAAAACAGAGTAGGGGAGTTAGTAGATGGGGAGATGGAGGTATTAGGTAGATGGCGAGAATATTTTGAGGAACTTTTAAATGTTAAGGAAGAAACAGAGGCAGTAATTTCATGCACTGGTCAGGGAGGTATACCATCTTTTAGGAGTGAAGAAGAGCAGAATGTAAGTGTGGGGGAGGTACGTGAGGCATTACGTAAAATGAAAGGGGGTAAAGCAGCTGGTACTGATGGGATCATGACAGAAATGTTAAAAGCAGGGGGGGATATAGTGTTGGAGTGGTTGGTACTTTTGTTCAATAAATGTATGAAAGAAGGGAAGGTACCTAGGGATTGGCGGAGAGCATGTATAGTCCCTTTATATAAAGGGAAAGGGGACAAAAGAGACTGTAAAAATTATAGAGGAATAAGCTTACTGAGTATACCAGGAAAAGTGTACGGTAGGGTTATAATTGAAAGAATTAGAGGTAAGACAGAATGTAGGATTGCGGATGAGCAAGGAGGTTTCAGAGTGGGTAGGGGATGTGTAGATCAAGTGTTTACATTGAAGCATATATGTGAACAGTATTTAGATAAAGGTAGGGAAGTTTTTATTGCATTTATGGATTTAGAAAAGGCATATGATAGAGTGGATAGAGGAGCAATGTGGCAGATGTTGCAAGTATATGGAATAGGTGGTAAGTTATTAAATGCTGTAAAGAGTTTTTATGAAGATAGTGAGGCTCAGGTTAGGGTGTGTAGAAGAGAGGGAGACTATTTCCCGGTAAAAGTAGGTCTTAGACAGGGATGTGTAATGTCACCATGGTTGTTTAATATATTTATAGATGGGGTTGTTAAGGAAGTAAATGCTAGGGTGTTTGGGAGAGGGGTGGGATTAAATTATGGGGAATCAAATTCAAAATGGGAATTGACACAGTTACTTTTTGCTGATGATACTGTGCTTATGGGAGATTCTAAAGAAAAATTGCAAAGGTTAGTGGATGAGTTTGGGAATGTGTGTAAAGGTAGAAAGTTGAAAGTGAACATAGAAAAGAGTAAGGTGATGAGGGTGTCAAATGATTTAGATAAAGAAAAATTGGATATCAAATTGGGGAGGAGGAGTATGGAAGAAGTGAATGTTTTCAGATACTTGGGAGTTGACGTGTCGGCGGATGGATTTATGAAGGATGAGGTTAATCATAGAATTGATGAGGGAAAAAAGGTGAGTGGTGCGTTGAGGTATATGTGGAGTCAAAAAACGTTATCTATGGAGGCAAAGAAGGGAATGTATGAAAGTATAGTAGTACCAACACTCTTATATGGGTGTGAAGCTTGGGTGGTAAATGCAGCAGCGAGGAGACGGTTGGAGGCAGTGGAGATGTCCTGTTTAAGGGCAATGTGTGGTGTAAATATTATGCAGAAAATTCGGAGTGTGGAAATTAGGAGAAGGTGTGGAGTTAATAAAAGTATTAGTCAGAGGGCAGAAGAGGGGTTGTTGAGGTGGTTTGGTCATTTAGAGAGAATGGATCAAAGTAGAATGACATGGAAAGCATATAAATCTATAGGGGAAGGAAGGCGGGGTAGGGGTCGTCCTCGAAAGGGTTGGAGAGAGGGGGTAAAGGAGGTTTTGTGGGTAAGGGGCTTGGACTTCCAGCAAGCGTGCGTGAGCGTGTTAGATAGGAGTGAATGGAGACGAATGGTACTTGGGACCTGACGATCTGTTGGAGTGTGAGCAGGGTAATATTTAGTGAAGGGATTCAGGGAAACCGGTTATTTTCATATAGTCGGACTTGAGTCCTGGAAATGGGAAGTACAATGCCTGCACTTTAAAGGAGGGGTTTGGGATATTGGCAGTTTGGAGGGATATGTTGTGTATCTTTATATGTGTATGCTTCTAGACTGTTGTATTCTGAGCACCTCTGCAAAAACAGTGATAATGTGCGAGTGTGGTGAAAGTGTTGAATGATGATGAAAGTATTTTCTTTTTGGGGATTTTCTTTCTTTTTTGGGTCACCCTGCCTCGGTGGGAGACGGCCGCCTTGTTGAAAAAAAAAAAAAAAAAAAAAAATATATATATAATATATATGTATATATATATAATATATATGTATATATATATAATATATATGTATATATATATAATATATTGTCGTGCCGAATAGGCAGAACTTGCGATCTTGGCTTAAATAGCAACGCTCATCTTGCCATATAGGACAAGCGAAAATTTGTGTATGCAATAATTTCGCCAAAATCATTCTGAACCTAACGAAAAAAATATATTTCACACTGTTTGTTTAGTATTAAATTATTGTAAACAAATCTAAAATATATTTAGTTGGGTTAGGCGCATGCGTGTAGCGCATGCTACACGCCAAGGTATTGGTCCAGTGTGGGTAGATTGGTAAAGCACTGCGTACCTTGTCCTGAGGTTCGTAGGTTCGAGTCTCCTTCAGCCAGAGATCAGTGTTTGTGTATATTTCGCATGCTCTCGCGAATTCCTTGTGTATATATATATATATATATATATATATATATATATATATATATATATATATATATATATATATGATACTGGTATTCGTGACCTTTGTATGTAAGAAGGGTCAAAGTCCCAGGACAGAAATATTTTCTAATGAATATAACCTAGTGTTTCTTAATGCGTCTTTTTTTTAAACTGTTATGGTATCCTAAGATTTTATCACTTCCTCAAAGACGGTAGCACTTTCTCAAAGATCCTATCATGTTCTTGATGATATCGCTTCCTCAGAGACAGCGTTACTTCGTACAATAAATCACGGTCCGTTTCCTTTAATACGGTTTCAGTTTTCTCAAAATCATTTTGAACATCGTCAAGGTATCAACTGTGATTACAGTGAAATACTTTATTAATACAACGTGTCGCCCGATTCTTGGCTTGATAAAGCTCTCCTTGAGTGAAACGTTGTCTTAATAAAGTTTCCCCTGCTCTAAACCTTTTTGTTTTACCCATATTTCTTGGCACTGTGCCTTCCATCCGACATCAACTTTCCATATAGTGGCACGCCCCAAGCCTGCTGCCTCTTCGAATACAGTGGCATCTGTTAAAATAATTAAATCTGAAGATCTAGAACTAGAAAACATCAAAATATTTATATAGCAAAACACCCCAGAAAATTAGTATATTTCTGATAATTTCTTAAATGAAGAATATTTTCACGTCTTTAAGTTTTTGCCTTAGAGTCTTCCGGTCGAAAGAATAGTTCCATTATGTTATTTTTTCTTTCATTGTCTTGTCCTATTTCCTCAGAGAGAGAGAGAGAGAGAGAGAGAGAGAGAGAGAGAGAGAGAGAGAGAGAGAGAGAGAGAGAGAGAGAGAGAGAGAGAGAGAGAGAGAGAGAGAGAGATTCGACAACGCAAGTATAAATATTTTTTGTTGATTTCCTCTCGTGTTTATGATGTTTGTCCATGAAAGGCAACGAAGGCATTTTTTTTCTATTCTCACTCTCAAAAAACTTGTGTAAATTCGTTTGAAGTTTTCTTCTTGTGTAGGGAAAACTGTCAAATTTTATTAGGACCAGAATTTAGAGAACGAAGTTTGTGGAAAAAATAGCTAAAAGTCATTTTACTCTCACCATCAGCAAAATAAAAAAAAATACACACACACACACACACACCAAAAAGACATCATTTCGTGACATCCATGGCAACCTGTGCTTGTGTCTGGTAAAATGTGACTTCCACAGGTGTAAAATTTTAGAGGAAAATTCTTTGTTTCCACTTGCTTCCTGTCAACAATGGAAGAGCTACGAAGCTCCTCACCTGTAGTTGAAGCTCCGGGTTAAGCCTCTCATGTTTCCATTCGCTGTTGTTAATCCACTTCCCAGTATTTGTATGCTACATGCATAATACTCTGCAAAAGCTCTGGCCCGGGGATAATTTTAAAGACTCACTTTGCCAGAATCTATGTTCGAATTGCTGTTAGTCAGGGAGCTTAGATTCCACGTACTGTGAGATAATTTAATTCAGTTGGGAACATACATCTTAGCTACGTTTATCTCAATGTTTAGATAACATTAGTCGTGAGCCAAGCTCAGTAGAATTGTTTACCCTCGTACTGGACGACATTATTGTATTCCTTCCTTCCATGAACTATATTCTACTTTGGAAGAAAAGATATATTATGTCTAATGAATATTTATGTATTTTCAGTTTTCACATTAAGAGGATACCCCTCGGATTTTTTCAGGAATAGTTTTAGTGGTCTCGTTTTCAAGCAATGTAAACGTTTTCTCCCGATGACCTAATAGCTGAAAAGAGCTGGTAAGCCTCTGTTGAAGTTATCGACTCGCAACCCGTTACAGCACGGAGATTCTCCTCTGGCAATGAGAGATGAAAAGCCAACTCTTTTAACATCCCCTACTCATGTTTACCTTTTTATTGCTGACAAAACAGTAAAATAAAAGGTACCTGGGAGTAAGATGGCTTTTCCAGGCCGCATCCTCCATGTGACGGAAGGACCTCTGTATAAAATAAGCCATACAAATTGACTCTCTCTCTCTCTCTCTCTCTCTCTCTCTCTCTCTCTCTCTCTTTCTCTCTTTCTCTCTTTCTCTCTTTCTCTCTTTCTCTCTTTCTCTCTCTCTCTCTCTCTCTCTCTCTCTCTCTCTCTCTCTCTCTCTCTCTCTCTCTCTCTCTCTTGCTCGCTCGCTCTCTCCCCAAAAAAGTTAATTAAATCATCCAGTATAATATATTTAAATGCAGATAATTCAATTAGCTCTCTCATTGAATAAATTAATAACTTGAGTACACCAGTTTTAATAACTGAAAAAAAGGTTCTTGTCAAATTTGTGATAAACTGATTCCATGGAATAACGCAAACCCACTTCGTTTAAGATGATCCTTGACTAAGATAACCCTTGAGCGATTTGTTCCATTGGTATGCACGCACACACACACACATGAAGAGAGGTTGAGGGAAATCGGCCTGACGACACTGGAGGCCAGGAGGGTCAGGGGAGACATGATAACGACATATAAAATACTGCGCGGAATAGACGAGGTGGACAAAGACGGGATGTTCCAGAGAGGGGACACAGACACAAGAGGTCACAATTGGAAGTTGAAGACTCAGATGAATCAAAGGGATGTTAGGAAGTATTTCTTCAGTCATAGAGTAGTCAGGCCGTGGAATAGCCTAGAAAGTGATGTGGTGGAGGCAGGAACCATACATAGTTTTAAGGCGAGGTATGATAGAGCTCATGGGGCAGGGAGAGAGAGGACCTAGTAGCAATCAGCGAAGAGGCGGGGCCAGGAGCTGTGACTCGACCCCTGCAACCACAAATAGGTGAGTACAAATAGGTGAGTACACACACACACACACACACACACACACACACAATGTCACCTCGTTAAAAAGAGGTGACGACTTGTTGCATACTCCTCATTTGACACTCCATATATTAGGCAATTTATCCACTCCAACAAAACACTGTTTAATAATGATACTAATTAATAATAAAAATGCAAATGTGTATGAATTGCCAATTTATTTACTGTGAATTTTGACATCCAAGCTTGCATATAAAATTGTAATAGTTTGTCAGCATTATCTGATTCCTCGTTGGTGCTGTCTGTACCAGCTATCTGTTCAGTAGCGGCATTATCTTTATTTATCTAGGATATCAACGTGACGCTTAGACAGGATATCAACAAGATGCCTAGACAGGATATCAACCAGACGCTTAGACAATCATAACCATCGTGGAATACCACTGTGTGGTGATCCTTATTATATTATGGAGCTGAAATTTGTGCTTCCCGTCTTACGTGTTATTTTAAGGGATAAATCTGTAAACAAATGGCAGGCCTGGTTTTAATGACTAGAAATTCGATGAGTGTCGCCATTTGCTAATCCCGTTAGGAGACAATTTTCCCCCAAATCTCTTGAACTACCAAAACATCAACTACTCATTTTCGTCACAAGGACGTTGAAAATACCGAGATAGTCATATCCTTCAACAAATGGCACACATGCTCCTAATTCACCCTTGAATAGAAAGCTGACTTCCTATTTTTATCGTTATTGTTTTTTTATGGTCACGACCAAACTCTTCTACGAGAAACATAACATTCTTCAAGACTGTCTTCTGTTGGATGCATGTAAAAAAAAATACGATTCTTAAACACAGCGGAAAAAATGATAACGCCTTTTATCTATATATTTATCTCGCTATTTTCTTCCATACGGACAAGAACGTGGGAACTGGAGAGATGTGGAAAGAAGCAAAGGAGGAGATAAGGATAGAGGATGAAAAAGTGTGTTTGAACATGGGAGATGAGGTATCAAAAAGAGGATTAAGAGGTGTGGATGGAGGATGAGAAAGACGAGTGAAAGGGTTTAGGGATGAAGGGAATAAAGAAGATCAGGAGAATGTGGAGAAGAGGAATGATAGAAAGATTAGGAACATGTGGATGTACAGGAGGAGGAGGAAGAGGAAAAGAAGGATGTAGACTAACTTTGAACTTACATTTCACAATCTCATAAAACGCCCATTCCCGGATCTCCGCTGCTCTAAAAGTCACGTAAAAATGTCCAGAATCTGGGTACCGGAAGATAATAAAAATCGACCGCGCGGAAAGGACTGAGGTACGTTTTGGCGAGAAATATGAAATACGAAGCGTAGGAAAGAGCACGAACCGGAGGAATTAGCTGGGAAGAGGGAGTGGTTCTTGCTGTATCGAAGGAACTGACTGGGGAAAAAGAATAAATTTTTGCTGTACCGGAGAAACTTTAGGGAATAGAACGCGGTTTTGTTGTATCAGAGGAACTGACAGGGGAGAAAAAAAGACTAGTTCTTGCTATACCGCAAACGTTTCTTCGCTCTGGGGCCTTCGCTACAGGGAAAATAAAATTCCTTCGTACTCAACTTCGGGAGTTTTTTTTTTTTCTGTTTCCAGGAGAAACCCAGGAATTTCTTGTTAAGGCTGCTAAATTCTGCTTCTCGCGAGTCTTATGGAACAATTGGTGCTGGAGTTTACCTGGAGAGAGTTCCGGGGGTCAACGCCCCCGCGGCCCGGTCTGTGACCAGGCCTCCTTAGGTCAGTGTCCCAGGATGCGACCCACACCAGTCGACTAACACCCAGGTACCCATTTTACTGATGGGGAACATAGACAACAGGTGGAAAGAAACACGTCCAATGTTTCTACTCTGGCTGGGAATCGAACCCAGGCCCTCACCGTGTGAAGCGAGAGCGTTAACCACCAGGCCACCAGAGCTGGTTCGTGAACGCGAATAGAATTAACATTACGAACTTTTGAAGACAGTTATCATTTCTGAGAAGAAAAAAATATTTTTCTAAGCAAAAATATAATTATGGCAATATTTTTTTTAAATACAAAATAAATAATTTACTAAAAACTAATGATATTAATGTCAATATTTACAACATTAATCATTACAGCAATACTAATAATACTAATAATATAATATTCCTAAAGGTAATAACGGTGAAAGATCATTTAAAGAAAAAGTAAAATAGACATTACTGTGCTCAGAAATTAAATATTTTGGAAATTTAAAAAAAAAAAACATCATGTTTGTTACATCATAAATGTGAGTTTTCTCAACACTTCTCGTGTCACTCTTTCCTTTCACTTTTCTCATTCCCTCTCTCCTCTTTAGCAGCCCCTTCCCTTTTGTCTTTCCCAACATTTCCAGCTCTTACCCTAGTGCTCTCCTTTCTGTTTTCCCCTAACCGGTCTTCTTACCCCTTTCCACTCCCTATGTCCCAATTTATTTTTCTCTTTTTCTAGCCCCTCTACATCTTCATTATTACTAAGATGAGAGAAACTTCCCCACCCATCAGTGCTGTGGAATGATAGTGAGAGAAGTTTCTCCTTACTGCTGAGGAACGAGAGTGAGAGAAGCTTCTCTCTCCTCACTGCTGAGAAATGATAGTGAGAGAAGTTTCTCTCTCCTCACTGCTGAGAAATGATAGTGAGAGAAGTTTCTCTCTCATCACTCAGCAGTGAGGAGAGAGAGTGAAACTCTCAATTTTTACTTGTTAGTTTTTAAAAACCTCTCTTCTCACTACTGACAAGTTAGAAACTTCTCCCACCTTACTAGTGAGGTGAGAGAAACTTCCCCCACCTCAGTACTGAGGTGAGAGAGACGTCTCACCGCAACACTCTGAGGTGTGTGTCCCAGGTCTCCAAACTTTTTAACTAGTTAAGGCCGTGAGCAGAATATTTACAGCAAGTCGGTAAGTCGGCGGCGGTCGTGCGTAACTTGCCCCACTGAGGTGAGGGAGGGTAGTGGAGGCAGTGAGGGGAGAGGAAGAACTAGTGAGAGGTGAGGAGAAAGGAGGTGGAGAGGATGCCCAGTGTGTGTAATAAATAATAAATATGCCACCATTAAATTCATTATGTCGGGAATGATTAGTTAAATAATTGAATTATATATATAAATGGAAAATATATGAATATCAAATACAGAAAATTGAAATATATCACTGAAAAAGACGCACAATTATTATGCTTATATATAAATTATATATATATATATATATATATATATATATATATATATATATATATATATATATATATATATATATATATATATATATATATATTATATATATATATATATATATATATATATATATATATATATATATATATATATATATATATATATATATATATATATATATATATATATATATATATATATATATATATATGCAATAAGATCACAGTAAACAGGTGATTTCAGAATATGCAAAACAACCACTCTGAAAGAATAGAGAAATTCCAAGCGCTTTCGTGACTACTCACATTATCAAGGAACTATGATAATGTGAGTGGTTGTTTTGCATATATATATATATATATATATATATATATATATATATATATATATATATATATATATATATATATATATATATATATATATATATATATATATATATATATATATATATATATATATATATATAAAGCTGGTGGCCTTGGATCAAAGTCTAGCGCAAGCTGGACTCCAAGGTATTGGTCCAGTGTGGATAGATTGGTAAAGCACTGCGTACTTTGTTCCAAGGTTCGTAGGTTCGAGTCTCCTTCAGCCAGAGATCAGTGTTTGTGTATATTTCGCCTGCTCTTGCGAATTCCTTGCATTGTTAATATCTCTAGTAAGGCTGATGCATGCAGGGGATGAGATGAAAAGCTGCAAGCCTTCTCCCTGAAAGCTGGCTGCCTTGGATCAAAGTCTAGCGCAAGCTGGACTCCAAGGTATTGGTCCAGTGTGGATAGATTGGTAAAGCACTGCGTACTTTGTTCCAAGGTTCGTAGGTTCGAGTCTCCTTCAGCCAGAGATCAGTGTTTGTGTATATTTCGCTTGCTCTTGCGAATTCCTTGTATATATATATATATATATATATATATATATATATATATATATATATATATATATATATATATATATATATAATCGCAAACATACTGTCTTAATGCAGAACAAACTACATGTGAATGGAAATCTTTATCTCAAAATATTCTTCACTCTGACGCGTTTTCAGGAGCTGTACAGTGTTGCAAGTGTAGCGACAGACGAGACGGAAAAATTCTCTCAAGAGACAAGGTACAAGCATGTTAGCGTCGACCCATGAGACGACGCTAACACACTTTTCTCACTCTCGTGCCTCAATACTAGTTACTAGTGAGAAACAGAAGTATTGTTTCTGTTTCTCTTCCTCTTTATGCATTCTTATCCTCTGGTTCCTGCTACCTGAGACAGGCCTCAAAAATTCACTCGGTAAACTGCATTTGTTTTTTTACTAGTAGACGAGCCTAGTATCGGGATCTGTTTTCGTTGAAAATAAAATTTCGCATCTGAATTTCGAGGAAATACTCGTGTGAGCCACTGGTGATGAAAGTGGCGTTGACCATCCACAGGGAATCGAAGAGATTTTCTGCCTCTTTTATTTTTCTGGCTACTTCTTTCCCTGTTTGCTTCTGATGTGCAAGTGTGTGAAACACTGGAAGCCCTTCCCTCCTTGAGGGACTTTACCCACTGACCTCCCAGATGAGAGTGGATAGCGTCACCTCACCTTTATTTGTTTCTCTTAGTCTCTTATTCTTTCTTTCAAGCTATATTTCTGTATTTCTAGTGATCTTAATTCTTGTTTCTTTATTTCTGTGTACCTTTTTCCCAATTGGTTTAACATTTTTTACTAACCCACAGTAAAATACATCTTTTATCCTATAAACAGTCCACATAAATATCCTGTTCTAGAAGGTATCAGTAAACATGTATAGTATGTGTGTGTACTCACCTAGTTGTGGTTGCAGGGGTCGAGTCACAGCTTCTGGCTCCGCCTCTTCACTGATCGCTACTAAGCCACTCTTCCTGCTCCATGAGCTTTATCATACCGCTTCTTCAAGCTATGTATGGACCCTGCCTCCACTGCATCACTCCCCAGACTATTCCACTTTCTGACAACTCTGTGACTGAAGAAATACTTCCTAACATCCCTGTGATTCATCTGAGTCTTCAACTTCCAATTGTGACTTCCTGTCGCTGTGTTCCATCTCTGGAACATCCTGTCTCTGTCCTGTGCGTGTGTGCGTATGGGTGCTCCTGTTCGTGCACACGCCCACACAAGTGCGTCTTTGCTCTCTATGTAAAACGTCGCTGTTCAAACAAAATTAATCTCCTAAAATCAACACAGTACAAACCAAGTAGACTTCACCAGCAAGACTCTTAATCAAATAAGCAAGACTAAGCAGGGAGGGAACGGAAGAATGGATTATGAGGGGAGTTGAAGAGGAAGAGGTAAGGAACGAGAGACTGGGAGCGAGGAAACGTGGGAAGCAGGAGACGGAGAGAGAATAATAAAAAGGTAAATGATAAATGAGAGACTTGTGCAACCTTTGGGTATCTTTAATCTGGAAAAGTTTCGCCAACCAGTGACTTCTTCAGTTAATAAAGAGTAATATTTTGCTGCACACATGTCTCTTTTATCAACTTCTCAGTTTTCTAAGCCATTTATTCAACAAAAAGCTGTATACAGAAAGGGAGAAAACGAGGACAACGACGAAAAATGAAAGTTGTCTGGGAAAGGTAAGAAAGGAGAGGCGAGAACAGATGAAGGACAAACCTGCGTTACTTACTACCACAGACTTGGATTATTATTACTGTAATTTGCGTGACGAAGCGGTAAATCTGTCCGGGTCACACAGCGCCTGGGGAGTGGGAGGCAGGAGTCATATTTGACCTGAGATCAAGAGCCCATCACCAGGGTCAAGACGCCTCCTTGACCACCAAGCAGATTAGAACCATGTTTTCAAGCCGGGTCAGAGCATCATATTTTTTCCTCAAGTTATTTATGGTCAATACAGGAATTTTAAGTGGAGATCTAGTGACCCAGGTCATTCTAGGGCATTCTAAAAAATTAATGGAGCCTACGTTTCGCTTATAAGTTCATAACACATTCAGTTCAATTCAGTTCAATTAAAATTAAATTGAAAATAGAACCTCAATTCGATTCAATTAAGAGGAAATTGAAAATAGAACCTTAGATTCAAAAAATAGTGCGAAAAGATATCTTTGTTGTTGTTGCTGTATGGAGCTGTGAGAATCAAGCTTCAGTGAATACCAGAAGTGCCCCACTGTCTCACAGACTAGCCAGTTCATATGCTAAGTAGGCAACTGACAACCCAAGTCTACACGCAGTCGACCATGAACCATCGTTGCCTATATGTATTGGTTTCAATGTTCATACGCAGACCAGGTCCGAGACATTGCTTACATAGCTCTTCGACTTAGGTCTTATTGTAAGTTATGAGAGAACCCTGCAAACTGCCGTTTGTCATCATACCAAGAAGCAAGTTGACACGTCTTCCCCCACATTCATTTAGTATGGCTTGGGTTCTTCACAACTGATGCTCAAAACAACCTTGATCACAATTAGTCAAGCACCACTGCCAAGGATTCCTTCCACGGACCAAAAATTAACCTGTTTCAGTTCCCGTACAAATCCGTCGTGGGAGCCTGCCAGGATGACTTCCACTCTCAGGCGGAAAAAAACAGGGTCGCTCGTTACTCGAGAGTTTCACTAACGTAATATATGTTGTCCTCAGGAAACCCACACTAACTCTCCCTGAACCTTCTGGTACGTTGAAGCTATGATAAGATGACAAGACAGAAAGAGAACCGATGTTTAAAACAGGCATCCTACTTAGCTCAGAATGAGGTTATGGAAAAGAGGAACATAGCAGCTTTGTCAGACTAATATTTCCCTTAACAGGATGTAACAGTGTGTGTACCACCTGTGACACAGGTGGTACACACACTTGCCCATCTCATGAGAAAGGAGCAACAGATGGCATTCTTAAGCTTGGGTCAGTTGGTGCTCTGCTAAAACATTCCCCGCCCGTGCGACTTGGTAGAGGACGTCACTAGAACTGTCCATTGTGTTTGGAAACTTACAAATTGAACTGGCGATATAGAGCACATACGGAGGCCACTAGGAAGGCTAGTGCTGAATCACAGAGCTGATACGTCTTGACTGTTCTGTGGTATTTACCTGGTCTACTTGTCACATTCAGCATCTACATGTTCAATGCAGTATTTTGAGAACTAATGTATATATATATATATATATATATATATATATATATATATATATATATATATATATATATATATATATATATATATATATATAATTATAATTTCAAGCAACTAGGTAAAGGGTTGGGGACCGACGAACATTCCCCAATATTGTTACCAGAGTCTAGCACTACGAGACCAACCCTACAAGAGATTAATGTCCAACAACACACAAAATATCCTCTTTTCACCCATTCTTCTGACTCAAATATAATCTCCACAATAGTGCATAATTATAAATTGTCTTCATAATTTCCCATTTTTTCTCTCACACGAATATTTCAGGTATTCACCGCAGACTCGGGTCACAACTGTTGGAAATGAAGGCGATGAGAACGGATGAAAATCGGGTTAAAGGGAATTGGAAATATGAGCGCACTGGAGCGTATTCAGGAAATTAGGTTCAAAATTGAGGGGAAGATGTCCCTCCATATTCACACCTTTTATTCGCTTTTCTTCGCTCTGTGGCTGCTCATGTGGCTGATAGTTCCAGTATTGGCGTACAAAGGGATCCGATAAGCTTTTCGGAATACGGTCTTGGTCATTTCTTGAAGCTCGGTTTAAAAGTAACGGGAGGTACCTTAATGTTATATTTGCTGTGTTAGTGACACTACACCTGTAAACGAACATCCAAAGTTTTTTTTTTTTACAGAAAATATAGCGAATAAATATTATTCTATGGACGGTAGAATCCTACTGTTTTTTTAATTATCAGATAGCGTTTTTTTAAATCTCAATCTCTCTCTCTCTCTCTCTCTCTCTCTCTCTCTCTCTCTCTCTCTCTCTCTCTCTCTCTCTCTCTCTCTCTCTCTCTCTCTCTCTCTCTCTCTCTCTCTCTCTCTCTCTTTCTCTCTCTTTCTCTCTCTTTCTCTCTCTCTTTCTCTCTCTCTCTCTTTCTCTCTCTCTCTTTCTCTCTTTCTCTCTCTCTTTCTCTCTCTTTCTCTCTCTTTCTCTCTCTCTTTCTCTCTCTCTTTCTCTCTCTCTTTCTCTCTCTCTTTCTCTCTCTCTTTCTCTCTCTTTCTCTCTCTTTCTCTCTCTTTCTCTCTCTTTCTCTCTCTTTCTCTCTCTTTCTCTCTCTCTCTCTCTCTCTCTCTCTCTCTCTCTCTCTCTCTCTCTCTCTCTCTCTCTCTCTCTATCTCTCTCTCTCTCTCTCTCTCTCTCTCTCTCTCTCTTTCTCTCCCATCCCTCCATCATCCCTCCCTCCCATTCAAAATAATTAAGGACTACTTGTTTTGCATTTATATATATATATATATATATATATATATATATATATATATATATATATATATATATATATATATATATATATATATATATATATATATATATGCATATATATATGCATATGCAGGACAAGCCACGAGGGGGGGGAGAATCTTTAGCTCAGGTACTTTCACATTTCTCAGTGCGTCATCAGAAGCTGTGCAATGTTGCAAAGGCAGTAATAGGAGAAATGAGAGGAAGTTTTTTCAGAATATGGTAACGTGAGTGGCACAAGTCAGTCTCTCTCTCTGAATGAGGGAAATTCCCTTCATTTCTCCTGTTGCTGCCTTTGCAGCATTGCACAGCTTCTGATGACGCACTGAGGTGTGGGAAAGTACTCGAGCTAAAGATTTCCACTCCCCGTGGCTTGTTTTGCCTTGTTTTATATATATATATATATATATATATATATATATATATATATATATATATATATATATATATATATATATATATATATATATGACAACGAAAGTGTGATAAGGTAAAAAAAAACGAGATTCCAACATTTTCAGAAAAGATTACACCAAATTTGTCACCCCCTGCTTTCCACCACCAGTAGAAAAGTGGGAAAGAGGAAAGAGACTGAAATTTTGGAGAGGGGAGTTGGCAAGGGGAGAGAAAGAGGTTTGAGGGGAGAGAACGAGGGACGGGAGGGACGGCAGGAAACGTGGACTTCCTTTCGTAGTGTTTCTCCAGAAATTTAAAAACGTTGCTCTGAATTCTTCCTCCTAGCCGTTGTCTCGAGTGTACATCGACAAAGACACGAAAATGCTTAAATTTTGTCTGTTTTAACGATGGCAGAGTGCGGCCTATTTTTCTTATTTTCATTAATGCATTCTCTTCATCCTCTAAGCATTACATAGGCTCAAGCATTACAATAATGATGAAATATATTCAAGGTTGATGGACTTGAGTCAGTTCAGTTATAAGCACAAAGACCATAAACATATGATCGAAGGGTATTTAATATGTCTGCCAGAATCCACATCACGTTAGGACAGCAAACATGGTTTACTGATTACTCGTGATTTTTCTGTATGCTAATTCCGTTTTACACACATTAATGGCACGCGGGCCACGAGCGTAGGTTCGACGAAGACTGATTTTTTCCCCTGTGCTCTGTTTATGCTGGCAAATTATAAGCTAAAGAGTCAAAGCACAGTGAATAAAGTGGCCTGGGGCCAAAAGATATGCAAAATATGGAGAAAAGGTTAGGTACGTAGTCGAAAAGGTGATATAATTGGTTACCCATTAGACATTATCAATATAAAGGAAGTCTGAAGCTCTTACACGAGCAGTATTTTTGTCTCCCCATCCCATAGGCTGTTAAACTGTCCCCATATTCTTAAATACTAGATGTATGTTAAATCTTTTGAGGACATTGGGTAAGATTAATAATTTTTCGTTAAATGGGAGGACAGGTAATCTCAATCTAGATTCAGTCTTAAAATGGGTCTTTTTAGCTGCTATCAAGACCTTTTCAATGATAGAGGAAAGTTTTCCATGTCATATAAAGGGAATGCTTTAAAATATTGGGGAACATAAAAAGCGCTACAGAAGACAGCAATAGTTTATTAGGCTGTGTGAATAGACCAACTCTCCGAGTGTTGGAATTTTTTGTGGAACAAGTACATTTCATATAAATACTGACAAAATTTAAACTATACTTTTTTGAGTGAAATATAGTGGAACGTGCTTGAAGTATATCGGTACAAGAAAGAATAGTGTGAACAGTACTTTGTCTATACATAAAGGCGAGACAATCTACAGTTGATAGCATGAGGAAAAGAGAAACACTACTAGAGCGTGCCATTGAAAAAAAAAATTCAGTAGTTACTTGCTGAGAAGTCGAAGGAACAGCTATCAGCCAGCAAAGAAAATCACTAAGAGTGGTCAAGTTGGCAGAGGGACGAGGGAGAGAGAGAGGAACGCAAGAGGTACATTAAAGATGTGGCAGAACAATACCAGGTGGAAGAAAGGACGGAGGGAAGGGCGCAGGAAAGTGATGGGATTTAGAAATAATCCTATGATGAGACAGAGGAGACGAAGACAAAGCTGACATTCACTGGTGATAGGTTTAATTCTGAGTCTGCGCTAAAAGCATTTCTTATGAAAGTAACTAAGATCTCCGCTATATGGGGCTCAGAAGACACCAGAAAATGAAACAAGAGCAGTAATAATTAAATAACTAGATGAACGTTGCGAAAAGAGATAGAAGTGGTGAAGATTATATATATATATATATATATATATATATATATATATATATATATATATATATATATATATATATATATATATATATATATATATATATATGTGTGTGTGTGTATATATATATACATATATATATGTCGTGCCGAATATGTAAAAACTGGTCAATTAGCGAGAACTCATTTAAAATTAAGCCCTTTCTAAAATTTTCTCTTATACATTTAAAGATATATTTTTTTCATTAATGTTAATGTAAAAAAAATTAATTTTGCTCTAAAAGAATCTTAGAAAACTTACCTAACCTTATTATAAAAAGAACAATTTATTTTAGCCCAACCCAACTAAATATATTTTAGATTTGTGTACAATAATTTAATACTAAACAAACACAGTGAAATATATATTTTTCGTCAGGTTCAGAATGATTTTGGCAAAATTATTGCATACACAAATTTTCACTTGCCCTATATGGCAAGATGAGCGTTGCTATTTAAGCCAAGATCGCTAGTTCTGCCTATTCGGCACGACATATATATATATATATATATATATATATATATATATATATATATATATATATATATATATATATATATATATATATATATATATATATATATATATATATATTATATGTCGTGCCGAATAGGTAAAACTGATCAATTAGCAAGAACTCATTTAAAATTAAATCCTTTCTAAAATTTTCTCTTGTACATTTAAATATGTATTTTTTTCATTTATGTTAATGTAAAAATTAATGCTTGTGTACCAAAAGAACCTTAGGAAACTTACCTAACCTTATTATAACAAGGGCAATTTAATTTAGCCTAATCCAACTAAATATATTTTATACAAGTTTACAATAATTTAATAACACGCAAACAAAACGAAATATATTTTTTCGTTATATTCAGAATGATTTTTGCGAAATTGTTGCATACAGAAGAATTGCGTTGCTATTTAAGCCAATATATATATATATATATATATATATATATATATATATATATATATATATATATATATATATATATATATATATATATATATATATATATATATATTATTTATTTATTTATTTATTTATTTATTTATTTATTTATGTGTGTGTGTGTGTGCTAAAGAGAGAGTACATATTTTTAGAAAGAATTAGAGAGAAACAGACTCAGCATTACAACCTTTAAGAGAGAGAGAGAGAATGAGAATGAGAATGTGAGGGGTACTAAAGAAAGAGGCATACCTCAGAGACTTGTGGAAACCTACGTATGTTTGCATTTAGAAATATGGGAGAATTGTGGAAGCAGTTATCAAATCGAACTGAGAAATGTATATGTGTGGTACAATGAAGGCTCGCTACTCCTTCCAAGGAGTGGACTCCCGTCGTCACAGACAGGAGTCAGTGTCGCTACATCGATAAGTCCCCCGCCCACCCCTCCCTTCAAAAAGAAATGAAAAGTCATGACGAGCTAATTTTTGTACCAAGTACATACGTGTAATGACAGTGCAGATTGCAAGTGTAAAAAATAAGTGACAGGTCAATCATTACCAAGAATTCCAAATTAGGGTCAATAACACCTTAAACCTACGATGTTTACTCGAGGTGTCTAGTAGCTCTGTTGGTAGTGGTCACAGCTCGCACACTGAGGGACCGAGGTTCGATCTCTTGCGTGGGTATCATTCCTTACACCCGCTGCCCCTGTTCACCCAGCAATAAATAGATATCCGGGTGAGCCGACTCATATAGATCGCATCCTGGAGAAGAGGATAACTGGACCCCAAATGAAATATGTCAGACATTACTCCAAAACAAAATCAGTCCTTGTTAAGTAATCTTATAATAAAAATAATTATAATGATAATTTTTATTTCTACAAGTACATGTACAAGGTATACAGGCCTAGCTGATATCAATGAAATTCTACTATATAGAAAGCCGCTTGTTATGCAGAGCATTTCGGGGAAATTTTTTTTTTATATTTTATTTAAAAAACACAATACACATATACATATATGCTATTCATACGTCACATAACCAAAGACATGTTAACCATTAAATACTATAAAACAAATCAAAACCACGTACTTAAATAACACTATAGCTGAAGCCATATTACCACCAGCTACACATCCAACAACATGTCCTACAAAACTCCTCCTCTTACAATAATTAATAAAGCCAGTGCAGACAAAAATTATTTACATGGACCGTTCTAAGAAATACCTTAAGGATCCTAACAATTTTTTTTATATTTTATTGAAAAACGCAATACATAGTTATACATGTAGACAATGTAATCAATGAAACGTATCCATTAGGTCAGTTTTGTCCCCAGGATGCGACCCCACATCAATCGTCTAACACCCTGGTACTTATTATACTCATACATACGTGCACAGGGGACAGCAGGTGTCTTAGGGAAGCCACGTCTTAATGTTTCCACCCTTACCGAGGAGCTGAATGTGTGAGCTGAGTGCGCTACCAATCGAGCTACGGGACACCTAATTAACTCCCAGGGTTAATAATCCGAACAAAATCCACATCTCCAAGTCATACCACATTCCAGATCTGCTCATGCCACAATACTCCCTAACCACTCCAGTTACCAGTCTCCCCATTCCACGCCAACCCTTCAGCTGATTCACGTTCATGAACAGAGACAATCTCCCAACAGCCTCTCTCTCGGAGGAATGTGACCCGGGCTGAAGCTTGGTTCTTGATACAACCAGAAACAATGGAGTACTTACCTCCCTCGTTCATTTACTCTCTCTTCTTCCCATCGTCCACCTCCCCCCCCCCAGTTAATGTCTTTCTGTCCTCCTTCCTCTCTCCTCCCTTTCTCTCCTTTCCCTACGATCCCTGTGTTTTCCTTCCCTATTCGTTCCTCTACCATCCTCTCGTCTTCCTGTCTTTTGTTTCCCTCCCCTTCTCCCAATCTTCTTCCTTTGGTCCGTTCCTCCCATCACTTATTACCCACTTCCTTACTGTCATGAGCTCCAATTCATCTATCCTCTCCTTCAAATTTCTTCTTTAGTCTTTCTCTCTCTCTCTCTCTCTCTCTCTCTCTCTCTCTCTCTCTCTCTCTCTCTCTCTCTCTCTGTTTTGTGCATCCATTCTTTCTCGAGGAAAAGCTAGAGAGCACCACTCCTATAACACCTCTTACCCTTAATGATCAATCCCTGCCCCTAGGGAGCATCCCTTATCTCTAAAGGGGCACCTCTTTCCCTTTCTTGCACACCAGGCAGATCCCCTAACGGCTAACCCCTTCCCCTAGTGTCTTCCCAAAAAGGGTACCCTTCCCCTTCCCCCTTCACACATTTTACTCCAGGAATCCCACGGGCAGAGACCACCTCGAGTGTACATTATCGACAAGAGGCAAAAGTTGCAATTTTTTTTTTTTAGCGTTCTCAACAATCCACGTTGGCGAAACCGTTTTGTTGATCGTTAATGCAAGGCATCTTTATTTCACGATACCGTTAATGCATTGCGCCGTTAATGCATACCGCCATTTCATCAAGTCCTCTGTTAGCAGGGCAGCACTGTTAGAACACAGCAAAGTTTAAACAGAGTAATTTATACCTGGGAGACAGTGAGTCCTCTGTCTTCTACCTGTCTTTTACATCTGTTGAGTAACCTCTGTCATCCCTTAGAGTGGATGTTCCTGGTGAAGGGCTCTTGATCCATGGAAACTGGAGATTTCTTCATTTCCTTGTTTTGTATCTGATTATATAATTATCTGCCCCACACAGTCATTATATGACCACTGTGAGTCATAATAACATCAACAACAATAATAAAAATGATAATAAATTATTATTACTTATTATTATTAAGAATTGTTATTACTGTCTAAAATAAAGTTAACATTCAGATTTTTAAAGTAATGTGCATTTTATATTTTACATAAAACGCCAAACTCTTAGGGGTCATTCATTGCAAGCGCTGTTTGAGGCTCGATCCTTCGTCCGCTAGACTCACACAGTTAATCGCTTCGTGAAATACAATAAATGAATATAATGAATGTTTGTGAAATCCAGGTTAAAATAAAATTTATAGCCAAAGGGGGGAAAATGGTGCAAGAATATGCAACAAAAACTAGGACCTGAGTCTGATTAGGAAGGAAGATTTTGAAAGAAGAAACAGTCTGAACATTAAAATGGTATAAAATACCGACAGGTTGTTAGGTAAGACACATATGCAACAGTTAGGTATCTAACTGTTGCATATGTGTCTTACCTAACAAGAAACAGTTTGCTGAAATGTGATGCCATCTCATTACTAGCAAAACAATGATTGAATGAATGATGGTTAATGTGTTTCCCTCTCTTTCTGAGTCACTACACCTAGGTAGGGGAAAAAAAAGGGCCCATGTGTTAAAAAAAAAAGCTTACAACATCGTACCAGGAACAATTCGCAAATAACCCACATTTCGGAGAAGACATTTTTGAAGAAGTTGTCGGGGCTGATGGTCCAGTACGGAGCGAAACTTCGTCCAAAGTTTCCTCGGCTGATGGTCCAGTACGGAGAGAAACTTCGTCCAAAGTTTCCTCGGCTGATGGTCCAGTACGGAGCGAAACTTCGTCCAAAGTTTCCTCGGCTGATGGTCCAGTACGGAGCGAAACTTCGTCCAAAGTTTCCTCGGCTGATGGTCCAGTACGGAGCGAAACTTCGTCCAAAGTTTCCTCGGCTGATGGTCCAGTACGGAGCGAAACTTCGTCCAAAGTTTCCTCGGCTGATGGTCCAGTACGGAGCGAAACTTCGTCCAAAGTTTCCTCCAGAAAGTGTAGAAGTTTCGTGAAAGTATTCAAAACGCTACACTTACCCACCTTAAAAAATTGAAGGAAAATGAGAATCCTTCTGTTGCATACGACGTTCAAAAAATTAACTGATATTGATGAGGAATATTTTTAAGTGTAAGTTGAGAGAACTTTTTTTTTTTGCGAGTACACATGGAAGCTTAGAAAATAAATGAAAATGGATATAAGTTCATGTGTTTTTAGAAACAGAGTAACTGACTGGTGGAATTCATTAAACAAGAATGTAGTGTGTGAGGAATTTGAGTATTTTTTCAACATAGCGGGTTCAATTTCAGTTTTTGAGAGACGGGACAATGTGCATTTTGCTGACTTCTCTCCAAGGACAGGTGCCTTAAAAATTGGGTAAATGCCCATAGACACGTCCAAACACCCAAACACACACACACACACACACACACACACACACACACACACACACACACACCTAGTAGCAATCAGCGAAGAGGCGGGGCCAGGAGCTGTGACTCGACCCCTGCAACCACAAATAGGTGAGTACAAATAGGTGAGTACACACACACACACACACACACACACACATTAGAGTTGTCAGGAAGAGGAACAATCTAATGATTTAAGTAGTGGAGGCAGAACCCATACATAGTTTTAAGAACAGGTACAATAAGGCTCTTGGTGCAGGGAGAGAGAGTGTACGTGGACCTTGTAGCGACTAGCAACGAGTCGGGGCCAGGAACTAAAACCTGACCCCTGCAACCAAAAATACGTGAGTACACACACAAAACTAACCCGAAAAACACAACGGAATACTATAGACGGTTGATGCCTGATTCGAGAATTTCAGAATCAGACGCTTTCTGCAACACCACCATTTTCACCTGTTTATAAGTATGCAGTATCTGATACCGTATAAAGAAGTTATTCTACATTGTCAGCAACTCTATCATTAAACAAAATACACGGAATAAAAGTTGAAGCCTCTCTCTCCCAGTCTCTCATGAGCAATCTCGTCTCAAACTTTCCCGGAGGCCTAGGCTACAGTTCCTGGCGCATTCTGCAGCCAGCAACAATTTTGCTTCGAAACTCAAAACTCTATCCGGGAAGGCACTAAAAATAATGGTGCTAAGTACGCATAAGTGCAAGTCGAAATTTTATCACCGGCAGAAACAGTAAACTGGATTTTTTTTTGTTCTTGCTCGAAAATGAAGCAACATTTTAGAAAATATTTGTTCAGCTTCTCCTTTTAATGTTATATATTTTATCACTCTATTAGGTATGTCATTATTTTTTTTCTATTTTTTTTATAATTTTCTCTTTTCAGAGTGTAATGTGATTTATTTTATCCCAGTAAAAAAAAAACTAAAAAACTGTGACAAAATTTAGTGTACTCGTGGAATATTTGTATTGCCTAAGAGAACAAAACGCGGATGTTAAACAAACTACTTAAGAAAAAGCTTAACGACAAACTAAAACTCTGAACAACGAGTGGAATACGAATATTTTGAATAACGAATGGAACACCGAATGTCGTGGGAACAAAGCGCGACGCGTTCAGTAAAGACATGTGTACAAGCAAGAGAGCTCAGTGAAAGGTGGTTCCACGAAATCAAGTACTGTACACACACAAAAAAGCGGTGACCACACACACATGAACCGAGAAACGACAGCTCTTGAGAGGCAAAAATATTGATTCGTGTGAGTTGGTTATACTGACCAGAAAAAAAAAGATTTGGGAATAGGGTTTAAAAAACTCTAGGGATTACCCACCACTAGCTAAATCAATATTGATATACGCATGGATACGAAGATACAACACACAGAAGCTTTTACTGGAACTGTGTTTCACTCATAGTAAAGCGAAATGCGTTCTTTCATGACTGAGCTCAACTCTGAGAGAAACTTAGTTTCAGTAAAGACTTGCTTTACATACTGTGTTTCAGTACTCATGCCTTTCGGCATAACTCCTCTGCATGCAGTAAACACACGACCATGCTAATCAACGTGCAGCATTTCACCCTCTTAATACTGACTCTTGCAGAGTACTCTTCGGAATTTTGACACCTCGATGTCGTTTCAAAAGCTCGTACGTACTCTGGGGAATTGTTGGTGAAGGTTAAAAGTCCTGGGAGACAGTAGGAGGTTGTGGCAGCCATCAATTCAAGGTGGGCAACTCTAGTGTTTACCCTGACAACTTCTCCTGCTTATCTTGTTACTGTTTCTTCTGCTCTCTCTCTCTCTCTCTCTCTCTCTCTCTCTCTCTCTCTCTCTCTCTCTCTCTCTCACCACATAAAACACACACACACACCCACACTTCTTCTCCTATGCATTAACAGAACCACAAAGCCTTTTTATCACTTACAAATAATGTTAGGTTTATTCGTGATGTTCTTGCTGCAGCAACAGTGTGCTGAACTGCAACAGTCATAAAGTGCAAAACTACTTGAAAAATACACTGGAAAACCACCTTAACTTGGCTGCATTATGAGCAGACAGAGCAACCTTTCCCTAATGCAGTTTGTATCCCAGTTTTAAGTTCTACTGTTAAAATTAAGCATATGAATTATATATATACCTGTACTCACCTGTTTTTGGCATCAGGGGTCAAGTCATAGCTCTTGGCCCCGCCTCTTCACTGATTGCTACTAGGTCCTCTCTCTCCCTGCTCCATGAGCTTTATCAAACCTCGTCTTAAAACTATGTATGGTTCCTGCCTCCACTACGTCACTTTCTAGACTCATTCACTTTCTGACAACTATGAAGAAATACTTCCTAACATCCCTTTGACTCATCTGAGTTCTCAACTTCCAATTGTGACCCCTTGTTTCTGTGTCCCATCTCTGGAACATCCTGTCTTTGTCCACCTTATCTATTCCACGCAATATTTTATATGTCGTTTTGTGTGTGTGTGTGTATATGTGTGTGTGTGTGTGTGTGTGTGTGTGTGTTCAGGGGGAGGGTGTGAGCATGCATTCGAGCAAGTTCATAAAGTCTTAAATAGCAAACATTATTCACAATTTTGCCGCCGTAGTGTGTAAAAAAGTTAGTAGTAAATATGTAATTTTAAATTAAGGGCACGCCTACGTGTGTGTGTGTGTGTGTGTGTGTGTGTGTGTGTGTGTGTGTGTGTGTGTGTGTGTGTGTGTGTGTGTGTGTGTGTGTGTGTGTGCGCGTGCGCGTGCGCGTGCGTGCTGCTTGCGTCAATGTTGAGTTTCAGTTCTTCAACCCTTCTTTAAACTTTGTCAATTTACTAATTAAATTTGTTTTTGACCGAGTTTATTATTTTAGCATCAACCAAGTCATTCTTCAGTTTATTTCAGTTAGGATGTCCCATAGCTCGATCGCTAGCGCACTCAGCTCACACACTGAGGTCCGGAGTTCGAATCTCAGGTACGACTGGAAAACATTAGGGACGTGTTTCCATAAGACACCTGCTGTCCCTGTTCACCCATCAGTATAAAATAGGTACCTAGGTGTTAGTCGACTGGTGTGGGTCGCATCCTGGGACAAAACTGACTTAATTTGCCCGAAATGCTCAGCATAACAAGCGGCTTTCTATATAGTAGTATGTCACTGTTGTCAGCTAAGGTCTGTATACCTTGTACATGTATTTGTAGAAATTAAGATATATTATTGTTATTTCTTGCGCCTTCTGTGTTATTTCTTGCGCCTTCTGTGTTATTTCTTGCGCCTTCTGTGTTATTTCTTGCGCCTTCTGTGTTATTTCAGCTGCCTTCTATGTTTATATTTAACTTACGTTGATCTCTATTTTCACACTTTATCTTCCTTACACAAGTAAGCCTCACATAGGAGAGAAAAGCTTACAACGACGTCTCGGTACCGACTTGGACCATTTACAAAGCCACCGAAGCTTCTCTCTCTCCTATGTGCGGGATATTTGTATATTGTTCCAGTCACGGCATTATGCCTTTTGTTCTTTATCTTCATTTTTCTTGAAGTCTCCCATAATATATAGTTGTCGTGTTCCAGTTTTTGTCTGCTAGTGGTAATAACCTAAAGTATCTATTACTGTAATATTCTTAGTTATAGTCTTTGTTTTGATTGTCTTCTGTCTTGAAATAGCTATGGGGTTGTACTTGGTTGCTACTACTGTTTGCAAGTATGATGGTGCTGTTGCAAATACAGTTTGGAAGAGAGAGAGTGCTGCTGTTGCTTTTACTGCTTGAAGAGGGACTGGATGTGCAGTTAATTACTACGACTGTTCGGAAGAGTAACTGGTGTTGCTGCAGTTACTGCTTGGGAGATGAACTCTTGTTGCAAGTGGATGCTTCCGCTGTTTGGGAGATGAACTGACGCGTTTGGGAGACGACACTAACGAGTTTATTATTAAACCCATGTAAATAATAATAATTATTATTATTATTATTATTATTATTATTATTATTATTATTATTATTATATTCTCTTTATTCTTTATCCTCTTGGGAAGAGTGCATCTGATATTTTTAAGTTTTGTTCACCTAACACTGTAGTCTAACAACGTTATTTGGTCTGAATGTTTCTTCTCAGTGTCTTCTTTCAACTTGTTGCTCTAATTGGACAGAATGTGTTTGCATTATTTTTTTCTTCAATTCCATTTATTCATTGTATTTCTATTCCATGTTTGACATGATTTTCTCCTCTGTATGATGTGTAGGAGTGTTGTGGGTGTACACTGAATAGACAGAGTGAGATAATGAAAGAGGCGGTGTAGTGGTGAGTTATGAGGGACAGTGTAGTGGTGGAAGTATGTAATAGTTGTAAGAGCATGATTGTGGTTTAAACAAAATATGATGGTCTGAATGGGTATGATATTGGTCCATACACAAATAACCCGCACATAAAAGACAGAAGCTTACGACGACGTTTCGGTCCGACTTGGACCATTGACAAAGTCACACTAACAGAGGAGGAGCAGGACGGCTATATATAGGCAGGAAGAGGTGGAGGTAGTAGTAGTGGTAGTAGTAGTAGTAGTAGTAGTACAAGAATTGTATATAATACCGACAGGATGAAATGACACTGGTCAAATGATATTGGTCAAATGGGACGGTATGACTGTGGTGGAAAGGAGTTATGATGGTGGTGGAAGGAGAAGCGATGGTGGTGGAAGAGGGTATGGTGGTGGTTGTCGTAGGGGTAGTGGTGGTGGTCGGGGTGGTGCTGGTGGTGGAAGATAATTACAACTTGTTAGATACACATTCACCTAAATAATAAGTTACTTTGCTGCGTGCTCAACGGCATAACAACAACAGTATCTGCAGCAACAATAGCAGTAACAACAACAGCAGCTGCAGCAGTGCCAAAAACAAAAAGAAAAAAGTGACGGCAGAATCTACAGTTCCCAAAAAGAAAAACAGCAACAATTACAGCAGCAACTGCATCATCAGCCCTGTTGCAGTAGCAGAATCACAACAGCAGCAACAAAAACAAAAGCAGCAGCGGTAGCAGCAGCAGCGACAGCATCAATAAATTGTCATAAGCAACCGCAGAGTGCCACAAGCGGTTGCAGAGTGCCATAAGACATCAACAACACTGAGATCGTTGCAGTGTTATGATATACTCTGAGGTCACATAGAATGTCGAAAATAATCTTCATTAAATAATCTCACTGATGCAGTTTGCTGCAGAATCCTATTACAGGACTCCCAACTTAATTAAAAATTAGATATTCACTGCTAGTTTTTTTTTACACCTGCGGGAGAAAAATTGTGAATGGTTTGTCAGATTTTCCATGATGGACTTTCCGCTCCCCCTACACACACACACACACACACACACACACACACACACACACACACACACACACGTAGCACACAGAGACACTAAACTTAGTCTAAACGTTTCTCCGAATCCAAATATTTCTAATTATTTTACTGACAAAAAATAAGCTTAATTCTTAACCTGAGGCACATCACCTTTGAAGAATACCCGAGATACCCACAGTTTTCAGAATTTTCCATATGAGGGGGAAGACTGTCACAGAAGGAAAGAAAATACCACAAGGGCCCACAGGTGGAAAATTTGAAAGATGAAAATTCCACAGATACGCCTGAATTCACTTCATGGGCATGAATGTGGTTAGGAAGTGGAATGATCAGGGAGAAGAAGTGGAGGAGGCAGAGTAAATAAATTGTGGAAAATGTATTGCTGTGTTTTTTTCTTTTGTTTGTTTTTTTTTTTTAAGGAGTGGCTCTATCCTTCTCTTCCCAGCAACGAACCAGATTACCTCCTCTTTGCCAGGAAATGAATGACCCTAACGAGTTTAGCGCTTCTTAATGATTAATAATAAAATAATCCCAATGACAGTAATAAAATAATCAGTTTGATATAATAATCACAATGACAATATTAATAATAATAGTAATAATAATAATCACAATAATAAAAATAATAGGAATTAGCATGATCAGTCACGAATATTTCAGTCATGGCCGGGGGGGGAGACAACCCCAGCAACCACAAGGTAAACAACACAGGGGGGAGGGGGGAGGCAACCACAAGGTAAACAACACAGGGGGGAGGGGGAGTCAACCCCAGCAACCACAAGGTAAACAACACAGGGGGGAGGGGGAAGACAACCCCAGCAACCACAAGGTAAACAACACAGGGGGGTGGGGGAAGACAACCCCAGCAACCACAAGGTAAACAACACAGGGGGAGGGGGAAGACAACCCCAGCAACCACAAGGTAAACAACACAGGGGGGAGGGGGAAGACAACCCCAGCAACCACAGGGTAAACAACACAGGGGGGAGGGGGAAGACAACCCCAGCAACCACAAGGTAAACAACACAGGGGGGAGGGGGAAGACAACCCCAGCAACCACAAGGTAAACAACACAGGGGGAGGGGGAAGACAACCCCAGCAACCACAAGGTAAACAACACAGGGGGGAGGGGGAAGACAACCCCAGCAACCACAAGGTAAACAACACAGGGGGAAGAAAAAAATAAAAAAAAAAACAACACACTAACCTTTGAAAGCTCATATACATTTTGAAAGACCTCATCTATTATGGCTAATGTTTTCCCCCCTACGTTAATGTTGCTGGTAAAAGCTAAGCGAGCTTGCTGCTACTGGTTAATGTGGCCATCGTTTAGCTTACTCTGGCTCCCTCTATCATGTTTTTTATGTTCCTGTTGTTGCTGCTACTGTTTGGTTTTGTTGTTGCTGTTAATGTTTGATTTGGCTGCTACTGTTTGCTGTTGCTGCTAATGTTTGGTTTTGTTGTTGCTGATTGGTTTTGCTGTTGTTGCTGCTAATGTTTAGTACTGTTGTTGTTGCTGCTGCCACTGTTTGGTATTTTGTTGTTGCTGTTACCATGAGGTTTCGTTGTTGTTGCTGTTATTACTGTTTGATTTTGTTTACTGCTGCTGCTACTCGTTGGTTTTGTTGTTGTTGCTGCAGTTATTGTTTTGGTATTATTACTTCTAATATTGTTGGCTTATTATTGTTGTTGCTACTGTATTTCGGGTTGCCGTTTGTAGTGTTTTCTTTATTTGTTGCTGTTGATGCTGCTTTATTTCCTTTCGCTGTCGTTGCTATATTTATTTCCGTTGCTGTTGCTGAATTTTGTTTTGATTTCGTTTCTTCGTCTGTTGCCTTTGCTACTGTTTTCAACTTTTGTTACTTTTTTGATACATTTTCTCCTTTTGTTGTTTTTGTTATTTTTCTTCTTTCTTTGCTCTTGTTTTTTCTTCTGTTGCTCTTGTTCCTTTTTGTCCTTTTGTTGCTGTTGTTGCCATTACTATTATTTTACTTGCTGTTATTTGTTTTTGTTATTCGTGGTTCCTGTTAATTTTTATATTGTTTATTTCCGCTGAAAGATGTAGTTACGTTTTGCTGTTCCTGTCAAGTCTTAATGTACAATTTTTGTTCAACTGTTTCTATGGTGTATAGCTTGTTAGTGCTCTGTCTCGCAAAACAGAGGACGTAGGATCGATCCTCAATTACTGCTACTGGAGCAATATGGTTCACACGGATTTAGCGCTTTACACACGAATGTAACACTGTTATATTCGTGATAATACTGGTTGTTGTTGTTGCTACTGTTGCTACTCCTGCTATTATAGATGCTGCTGCTGTTGATGCTGTCCGTGGTGCAGCACCTGTTTCTGTTCATGCCGGATGTTGGCAGTATTTAAGCTGGCTACTGTTTTTAATTCCTGTTTCTCGCTCTCGTCTGTTGAATCTATTTCAACGCACTAAAAATTGTGCTGCCATGGCTGTTAGCACTGCCGTCCATCGCTTCCTGATGGCACTACTGTCCTTCCCTCCCTCAACCTCTCTCTAAGCTTATCCAAATGCCACAGATGGTTTCATTAGCTTTCAGACAACTGTAGGAAGGAAACTGTAGACTGTCAACAATATGAAAACCGATAACTCACTTCATCGGTATACAGCTTTGTGACTGAATTTTAGAAATAGTTTGTGATAGAGGAGGATGTTAAATTAAATATATATAATATATATATTAATATATATTATATAATATATAATACATTATATATATAATATATATATATTTGTATATTTCGCCTGCTCTCGCGAATTCCTTGCATATATATATATATATATATATATATATATATATATATATATATATATATATATATATATATATATATATATATATTTATATAATGTGCGTGTTTGTGTGTAAGAGGGAAGATTGTTCTGGGTGTGCGTGTGACCAGATATATTAGTAGGAAGGGTGTTGTGGGAGTGTGTTCGATGGAGCAGGTCAAGGAGCGTGGGGGGGGGGGGGACTTGTCCTTCCTGGATCAGGTCTGTGCCCAAGATGAAACTACTAAAGTGATGGTCTGTGTATCCGCCTGGCTTTCTGTCCTTGGGAACCCTTACCTTCTCTTGGAAACCTTACCTTTCCCTGGAAACCTTACCTTCCTCTGGAAACCTTACTTTCTTCTGGAAACCTTACCTTACCCTAGGAACCCTTACCTTCCCTTGGAAACCTTTACGATTCCTTGGAAATACTTTCCTCCCAATGTAAACTCTTGTCTTTTCCTAGAAACGTATCCATTTTCCCTGGAAACACCTTCATCCCACTGGAAGCCCTTTCCTTCCGAAGGAAACTCTTACCTTTTCCTGGAAACTCTTGTCGCCCGCAGCAAATGGTCCAGGGGACTCCCATGTTAAGGGGGTGAGGGATGATGCAGCTTGCAGACAGGGAGAGAAGATTTCATGTTCACAGATGATGCATATTTCCCCTCTTGCAGTAAGTGCATTTCATATTTTAGGGCGTCGGGATGGGAGTAGTGATGGAGTTAAGAGAGAAACTAAGAGAAAGATAAAGAAACAGGCAGATGTGCTTGTGAGATAAATTTAGACATAGAAATAGAGTATAGTAAACAGACATATACAGACGAAAAAACACTATGAAAAGGAAACATATATATAATACACACACACACACACACACACACACACACACACACACACACACACACACACACACACACACACACACACACACACACACACACACATATATATATATATATATATATATATATATATATATATATATATATATATATATATATATATATATATATATATTATTGTGTGTTTGTGTGTAGAGAGAGAGAGAGTACAGCAGACGCTAGTAGCTAACAGCTAAACCCCTCTCCCTGTGACCTTCCAGAACGCTCACTCACCTAATCTATACCAGCCAATGTCGGTGATATAATCTAAACCCCATTTCAGGAGACTCAATGAAATTCCATTTGCCGTCTGATGATTGTTATGGTCTATCAGCTGACTGAGGAGGCGTGGAGCTAATGATGTCGAGCATAATGGCCTGGAAAAGCCATCAGGGGACGCTTGTCAAGAATGAAAACAATTGCGAGGGAGGGATCCAGTACGACCTTCCGTCTGTTCTGAGTGTCTGTTTATTGACTTCTATCGTCCGATCCCTTTCAGATGATTTTAACCATCAGTGGGAAGGTAAAAATAATAAAAAAAATGCATTTATTATCTAATGAACTTCGTATTTTATACATGTTTTAGTACGACAAAGCCCAAGGTACAATGAAATGAGCTGGTGGGATCTTTTCACACATGACGTGCCATTACTCCCATGTCAAACAGAAAATATGAGAAAGGTATGTGGCTCGTTCTCACTTAAAGAAGAGGAGTAAGAATATTACATTGCAGTTTTCCTATTCAGTTCGTTACATTATAGGAGAAATCTCGTCTCCTCCGTCCTATTGAATGCCTCACCACTCAGACGCAGCACTGTCACAAAATTATATTTCACGGTTCACCTTAGACTCTGCTGAATTTTTTATCAGTGTATAACGAAAGCAGGTTGGCGAGTGTTTAGAAGAATGTCTTCATTCTTCACTAAGAAAATATAACATTAAATCACCAAGGACTACAGAAAAGCTATTATGTAAAATATATCGCAAACTTCGTCAAATAATAATAATAATAATAATAATAATAATAATAATAATAGTAACAGTAGTAGTAGTAGTAGTAACAGTAGTAGTAGTAACAGTAGTAGTACTAGTGGTAGTAGTAATAGTGGCAGTAGTAGTATTCATAAGGAAGCGCTAAACAGGTAGGGGTCGTGCTATTCTTACGGAGGGGAAGATAATCACAAGAAGGATCCAAGGTAAAGGTACCGTTTTTCCAGTTTTTTGATCATGATCCTTCACAAGCATCAAGTCACTTCTCTGGGAAAATTCTTCATTTCAGCAACTGGACAGTTCAAATTTATGATTTTAATAACTAATATAATTACTAAGTGTATGCAAATCCCAATAATGTTATTCTTATCTCGGGGGAATAGATTCACAGACAAGAATACTTATAACTATAAGTATATACATTGATACCAAGCGAAATATTTTGAGAATATTCACTTTACTGCCCCATAGAAAACACATTTTTTTTAAATTAGTTCTTTGTTGCTAATGACTGTCCCATAGCTTTGGCTATGGGACAGTTATGGGATGTTATTTCATGATGGCTCTCATAGCTTCACCATAGAATTTTGCTAGATATTTGAAACAATCCTCTGGTAATCGCTCTTAGAATGAGTTTTCTTTGTGTGTATTGCTAAGTTTGAGCATTAAAGATAGATTTAAAACTTCACATGTCTTCATAGATTGCTACTTAGCCGCCCGCCACATAGCCTTCCTAATCAAAGACATTCTCGCGATTGCTGGAAGGAAGACTGATCCTCCAACGAGTTTATAGCACTTCGTAAGCTACAATACAATATCCCCATAAGCTGAATTTCCTCCTGATATTTCGACTTTAAATGTCTTCGTCAGCTGCGAAGAGTTTTAGTGAGTGCTACACACGTATCAGGGAACTGTAGAGAAGAATTTTTTGCACCAGGGGTTAGCCTGTATTGACCATTTCATTTTCACATTTCAGGTTCTTCGGGAGGATTTTAAGCAATTATAGTTTTGCGAGGGATTTAAAAAATCATATTTTGGGGAAGGATTTAAAGAAATCATAGTTTTGGGAAAGATTTAAAGAAATTATTGTTTTGGGAAGGATTTAAAGAAATCATAGTTTTGGGAAAGATTTAAAGAAATTATAGTTTTGGGAAAGATTTAAAGAAATCATAGTTTTGGGAAAGATTTAAAGAAATTATAGTTTTGGGAAGGATTTAAAGAAATCATAGTTTTGGGAAGGGTGTAAAAGAAATAGTTTTGTGAAGGGTTTAAAAAAATAATAGCCTTGGAAGGGGATTAAAAGAAAGCGTAGTAAAGAAATGCTAGAATTATAACGTGCACACGGGAATCACTCCCTGTGGAAGCAAAAGACTCGGCAGGAGATGCAACATTCCCACGATAAAAAACAGGGGCGCCACGAGTACATTGAGAGACAACACAATAAGTGTTCGGGGCCCAGGACTGTTCAACTGCCTCCCAGCATACATAAAGGGGATTACCAGTAGACCCCTGGCTGTCTTCAAGAAGGCACTGGACAGACACCTAAAATCAGTACCTGACCAACCGGGCTGTGGTTCGTACGTCAGTTTGTGTGTGGCCAGCAGTAACAGCCTGGTTGATCAGACCCTGATTCACCATGAGGCCTGGTCTGAGACCGAGCCGCGGGGTCGTTGATCCCCGAAACCCTCTCCAGGTAAACTCCAGGTAAGCAGAACGAGATGAATTTTATCGATTGATCTTTAAACACGATCATTACACCACAATCATTTCTCTGCAAACATTTAATATTTTCAGTGTAAGACTGAAATTCATGGACAAAAAAAATTGCAGGGAAATATATTTTTATGTAACTGTAAATAGCATTACGACTTGGGTTTAATTTTAGAGCACTTTAAACAGTCCCTTTATAATTTTAATGAAAAGATGCGGCTAAAGGTTTTTTTTTAAAACTCAGAGCTGATAAGCGGTTTATTTAAAGTTTCGTTTTCTTTAACTGTAAGATTATCTTCACTATTTCATGAGAATGTTGGTAATATTTGTTCAAACGGAAAGCAAGAGCTTTACTGTGAATATTTCAGAAGAGTAACTCACTATGACAGGACCTCCCTTCCCACCTAGTGATTTAAATTTCAGTGTGTGGAATAAGCCAAAAGAATCTTTTATGTACCGTGCGAGGGTTCGGGGTATTATTCGACACTCAGGTAATGAAACCCGAAGCAGCGAGAAACACACAGAAACAGGTACACAGTTGACCTGTTCCTGTGTGTCTGACGAAGATGTAGACAAGAGTATTGTGTGCCGTAGTAAAAACGTACTAGATGCTAAGGGTACAAGTTCCTGCATTTTCTTTCCAGCTGTAAGATAATTGTCTTATAGTACCAGGAGGCCTGGTCACAGACCGGGCCGCGGGGGCGTTGACCCCCGGAACTCTCTCCAGGTAGTAAATGTCTTGTATTCTATTTTTCACCCTCCGTACATCCTTCCCTCCCCTTCTCTTCTCACTCACTCCCTCTTCATCCTCTTTTTACTTCCTCTCACACATCACATAGGCTCAGTTGACAAGGCTTTCTCTTTTTCTTCCACTTTACACACGCCGTACTTGATGCACACCTCCCACGTAATATCCCCTACATTCATCATCGTCTCTCTTCTCTCTCCCAAACATTAATCATGCCTCCCTCTTCTCTATACTCCTCATTCATTATTCATCCCTCTCATGTATTCTGTACTCTCAACATTTATTACTTTCTATTCCCTATACCCAACCATTCATAATTATTCATCCCTCTTCCATAACTTCCATAACCCTCCCATTCATCATCAAGCATCCCACAACCTTTCGCTTATCTCTCTCCTCTCTCTCTCGTTGCATTAAAAAAAACGTATCCTACTCTCCTCTCCAGTGTTATTCCCCATTAAAGCCAGTATTTGTTCGCTTGTGGACACATAGATTGGACTTTGTTTGCAAATGTCTTTTACAATCTCCTATGGAAATTGGATTGTTGAAGGCCTAGAAGAGGCAAACACATCATGGAAAATATTAAAATGGCATCGTGTGTTTCGGTGGACAAGAAGGAGGTACCAGGGAGAATGGCAACACCCTGACGCAGTCTCAGTCTCTCTCTCTCTCTCTCTCTCTCTCTCTCTCTCTCTCTCTCTCTCTCTCATCCACTACCAATCACACCTCTTATTTACTAATTAGCATCTCTCTATAAACCATATTTATTCCGTTCTTCAGTAATATAATTTATTCTTCATTCTTTCCACATCTTTACACCATCCTTCTCATATTTTTTTTATCTTTCCATACATTTATCACGTCTATGTATACAATTATCACCTCGATGCAAGTGTTTATCACGTTTATCTTTATACCCTTATATGAAAAATTAATGTCCCTATATATGCAATATATATACCAATATATACAAACTTGGTGTGTCTACATGCAGCGTCAATGCCTCCCTGTACAACCTTTACATACGTCTATGCAATTTAATATTCCATCATGAAGCCATAATACTTCTAGGATTTATCTGAAGTGTTCCCTCCCGCTTTATCTAGTATTTCTATTTCTCCCTTACAACCCTCCTTCCCTGCTCTACTGTCCTCCTCCATTCTTCTTTTTCCTACACTCATCCTTCCCACCATCCTCTATCCCTACCCTACCCACCCTCCTCGCTACACTCATCCTTATCCTCCCTTCCCACCCTCCGCCATCACTACTCAACCCACCCTACTCCCTCCCCTCCTTACGTAATAGGGTTATGGGAAAAAAGTAATGAGATTTTAATTTGAATTAATATAGAACATTATTTTTTTGCCTCCAATAAACCTCTAATTAAAAGATACTACAGTCACTAGGTAATTAAGTCGAGCATCAACCACACATCAGCTCGACTCCCCAAACAATTACTCTGTTAACTGCGGCACATAATTCTATAATAAACGTCAACACGCCAAATACTATTAATCACTGAAAATTATTGATAATTCGCAACAACAAAATAATTATTTAATTATTGTTAATCCGCATAAAAAGACTATTTAGTAGTTTGAAGCGGATATTTTTTTCCAGTAATTATTTTTCAATTCATGAGGCCTTATTTGAGCCCAGAAACGGGGACAGTGATCCCAAAAATCATTAGCAAAAAAAGAAAATAAATGAGTGGAAGTATATAAAACGAATTCCAGTCTGAGCAAAGTAAATACGTTCAGTTCCCCAAGGCACAGTCCTAGGGCTACTGTTGTTTCTCGTCCTCAGAACAGACGAAGACAAGACCAGTAACCACAGCGTCGTATCACCTTGGTAAATTATGGCATAAGCCGACGGGTAGTGAGAAATATTTTCTTTTTGGGGGAAACATCTAGTACCATATATATAGTTTCTCACTTTGTATCATATCTTGCAGATAATACCACAATAAGGATGAAATTCACCTCGGTAGAAGACAGAAAAACTGCAGACATGTGTGAAAAAGTCTTCCAGCGAGCAAATATGACTATCATGATGCTCATTGGTGACAAATTTCAACTACTTAGCTTAGGGAGAAGTGAAGTTCTCAGAACGATCACACAACTCGGGCAGACCATGTAGAACGCAAGGAACAGGTGAAAAACTGAGGAATGTTTCTTACAGAGGACCTCTTATTTGTAAAACACAAGAAAATCACAGTAACAGTCAGAAATGTAACAGAGTGAATTATAAGACTTTCAAAATACAAGAAGCAACACCAGTAACGGCTCTTTTCAAACCTCTCGTGCTGCTCTCACGACTTGAATATTGTTCTGTAGTCACAGCAGAGGTGGGAAATATACACGAGTCGTGTACTGCCCGCATGGAATCAATAAACATCTCAACTAATGGGAACAAATCGAAGCACTTGGATTGTTCTCTCTGGAACGGATAAGAGAGGGGTTCCTGATAATACTTGAGGGCTTGATTGCTAACTTGCACACTGCTATAACAATTTACTGGAGTGAAAGATATGAGAGAAAGCGTACAATAATCGCAGTTAAAAGCGGGGCGTCAATATGTGCAATTAAGAGCACGGTCTACGTTCGTTACGCAGGATTCTTCAAGCTAGACAGTCGTAGACAAATCCACTTGTATTGAAAACGTAACCATAAGAAAATTAAGTCATTCATTATTGGTCAACAGTCCTGTTTGAGAAAAATTTCTAGTGTCCTTTCGGCTTCACTTTTTCCTAAATTTACAGCTGTGCTTGTCGTCCGTGCTGCAGGTACTTGTGTAATGTTCTTATTTACTGCTATATGTTGATATCATCTTTTGCTTCTAGCAGCCAGCAAGGACATCTTTAGTGTTTTTAGTCTTACATCATATCTCGTATAATTTCTACTCTTGTAGTCATTAAAATATTTTGTGTAATGTTCTTATTTACTGCTATATGTTGATGTCATCTTTTGCTCCTAGCAGCCAGCAAGGACATCTTTAGTGTTTTTAGTCTTACATCATATCTCGTATAATTTCTACTCTTGTAGTCATTAAAATATTATTCTGAAATCTTCTTATTAGACACAGGATAGCGAAGGCACGACTGTTGCCCAGATCACTCTTGAAGAGGGAAGTTCAATACGACACGGAAGCCGTTGGGAATGAGGTCGCTAGGTCGGTCCCCACTTCTACTCAAAATTATAACAGCCTTTGTGTGTAGAGCTTTATCAAGTCATAGGTACCACTATACACAGTGAGAAACGTTATCACATTAAATGCTTATTCTTCAGCCTTTCTGTTTTTATTCTTTATTGTCGGCAGTACGCCATTTGGATCTCATTCTTAAAAGATTTATTTCTTCCACGATATTGCTAAATTCTGGCTTCAGGTACCGGAGTGACGGAAACCGGGTCCGTACTGTATCCACAAACCCCAATAAAGTGGCTACGCTTATGAAGCATATGAAGCCTTCCTGCATATTTCTTTCAGACCATGTGTACCATATTATACAATGAAGTATACATATTTGTGCAGTTACTAAGATGGGGTCTTCGGAGAATTAGATTATTCAAACAGTTGCCTCAGGGTTACAAATCAATATTTGTTTTCTGGAAACCCTTTTATTTCCTCCTCGTTTTATATATTTATCTGTCAACGAGTCTAGATTTACTCTTAAACAATAAATCAGATAATGCTCCAACGCTTTTCATCCGCTCAACTAAAACTCGTTGAGCAGGATGGTAATCTCCTGATAACAGAGAGCCTTTCAGAGTATTGTAAAATGCTGATGCTAAAAGGAGGAAAAAGTTTAGCCTCGATTCATTGAGTCGGCAAATATAACGAAATAGCGTCTTAATAAAACCAATTTAAATAGCAATGGCGCTCATTATACATTAATAATCTATATATTATTAATGTTACATGTAAAGTATCATTATAATTTTCATATTTATAGATTCGTGACAGTGATTTCAAGTAATCACTGTTGATAGTGTCAAAGATTATTACCCGATTATTGTGGTTTCAGCGGTAACTTAACAGACTCGATTTCCATGGCTGGTTGATGAAGTTTAAAGCCTGTCGACTACACTAAACATAAATCCCTAAAATAGGAATTAAAGTAAACTCTCAGGATATATACGCTGAGAGAAATATACCTCTGGGTGAATATATTCTGTGGTTCCACTGTCATGTGGTTATAACAACGTGATGTAAAAAATAATGTTTTAAACCCTTTCATGTAATAGAATCTGTTTATATGTGCTATTATGATTGATCAATATATATTTGTTCCATAATAATACTGATAATTGTTAGCGCACCGGCAGTCTCCCACCCAGGCGGGGTGACCCAAATAAGTAGAAACATTAGGTTTTTCTTCTTTTCACATATAGTAATTTATACAGAAGAAGGGGTTATTAGCCTCTTGCTCCCGCCATAATAATAATAATAATAATAATAATAATAATAATTAATAATAATAATAATAGAATAATTATTTCAGATTTTTCTGTTTCTCCCCTCACTCCTCTTTTCATTCTTTTCTTCACTCGTTTTCTTCTCTCTTCATTTCTCTCCACACTTCGTCTTATTCTTCCGAGTCTGCTGCAGTCGCTGCACTGTCACGTTGCAAGTTGATTTTCTCTCTGAACGTACGAGTTTTACCTCTCCTTCCCTTCCACCAATTATTCCTCTCTTCTTTCCTCTCTCTTTCCTTCTTTCCTTTAGCCTTTCCTCTTCTTACTTCCCTCTTTTTCAGTCTTCTTCTCGCCCTTCCTTTCTTTCCCTACCTCTCTTTCATCTCTTCCCTTTCTCCCGCCCCAGTCTATCCTTCCTTTCTCTCCCCTCCTCTTCCCTGCCCTCCCCTCTTCCTTCCCACCACCTACCCAGCTCAATAACAACAAAAACAAATGCGCATCAACGATCGCCTGTTTTATAGACCTCCACAAGCAATTTTACATTTGTCTCCTTGAAGCGGACGATCCAGGAAACTTCTCCCTATTTTCTCCTTCATTGCCTTCTCTTGGGACCTTGTGTGTGTGTGTGTGTGTGTGTGTGTACTCACCTAGTTGTACTCGCCTAGTTGAGGTTGCAGGGGTCAAGTCCAAGCTCCTGGCCCCGCCTCTTCACTGGTCGCTACTAGGTCACTCTCCCTGAACCGTGAGCTTTATCATACCTCTACTTAAAGCTATGTATGGATCCTGCCTCCACTACATCGCTTCCCAAACTATTCCACTTCCTGACTACTCTGTGGCTGAAGAAATACTTCTTAACATCCCTGTGGTTCATCTGTGTCTTCAACTTCCAACTGTGTCCCCTGTGTGTGTGTGTGTGTGTGTGTGTGTGTGTGTGTGTGTGTGTGTGTATGTGTGTGTGTGTGTGTGTGTGTAATTACATATTTATAGCTACAGGAGCAGATCTATGTTTAATAATTTGTTTAACATATTTGTATTTTATTTTCTAATGCTTGTTCTTGTTGCAGGTACTAAGAAATCTCTCCTATTTTTCGTGTTTTTATTTTTCTTGTACTCTTATGTATGGGCCTCGTATCCAGGCTTGGAGTAATTGCAGTTAAAGCTGAATGTAATTATTTGCACTGCTTTAGTAATTGTAATTGAACTTTTAGATTAAAAAGTAATTGTAATTGAATGGTGCCGAGTTTATACTTGCTTAAATTACATCACAGAACTGCGGCACCATAACGGTCTAATGACACCCTGAAAATTAGGACACGTCAAATGATACATAACTCGTCATTCTGATGTGATTTTCGTTGTGTGTGTGTCACGTCCAGTACTAGTCACGTTTGCCTGGGCTGTGTGAGTGACTGGCCAGCCTTAGGTTAGGTTAGGTTAAGTAAGGTTAGGTTAGGTTAAGTTAGGTAAGGTAAGATTAGGTTAGGTAAGGTTAGGTTACGTTAGGTTAGGTTAGGTTAGGTTAGGTAAGGTTAGTTAAGATAGGTTAGGTAAGGTTTATCAGGGTTTTAGACCCGCTGCTGGAGTTTTTGAGTCCTATGTGCGGATTATTTTTTGTATTACTCCATCTGTTTGGTTCTGATTCACAACGTAACTAATGGTATTCTTGTGCATTAAATACAAAATATGGAGTCAAATGTTTGCTTATTATTTAGAACATTTGACAATGTAATCAGTATCATTAAAATTTGAAGTAACTGAAGAAAATAGTTTAATACAAAATATCAAGTGATAGTAATTTGTCACTTTTCTGAGCAGGTAATTGTAAATGTAATTTTAGATTTTTAGAGAATATTTGGAACTGTAATTGACTTTGAATCATATAAATACTTCCAGTCTACCCATGTCTTCACTCTATCTATCTATCCATCTATCTATCTCTTAGCCAGAGTGGAAATCTTGAATATTTTTTCAACCTTAAATCACAGCTTTAATTTTATTTTTGTAGCCATTTTGTAGATCCTTCATGAACCTTTTCTTTCAGTTCTATGTTTTTCTTGGTTGTGGCCAACAGACAGTCGCTACATATTGTAAAATTGTTCTTATATGCAGTAAGATCACTGTAAACAGGTGATTCCACAGTATGCAAAATAACCACAGTGAAAAAAATAGTGAAATTCCAAACGTTCTCGTGATTTTCGCATTATTAAGGAGCAATAAAATTAAATGAACAGCAGAAAACTTATAAGGCTGAGACGTCATTTTGCAAATCTTCTGCTGGTCAGTTATTTTTACATGTCCTTAATAATGTGAGAGATCACGAAAGTGCTTGAAATTTCACAATTTTTTTTAACAGGTTTATTTTTCATTGTTCTAATATATATTGTAGACCACTTTTTTAGCATTTCTTCTTTAATATAATCGAAGGCCTTTCATAAAATTCCCCAGTTTAGCATACGAGTTTCTTGCAATTGTTTCATATGATCTAATAATTTTTTTGGGTGGGAGGGGGGTTAAGAATGAAAACTCGAAGGTTTCACTCTGGGTCATATTTTCAGTATTTTGTTAATCTATATATCTTGTGAACATCCCATCTAAATTTTCTTCTTTTCTTAATAGTTCTTGTTCTTCTTTATTTCGTCTTATCTCCATGGGAAAGTGGAACAGAATTCTTCCTCCGTAAGCCATGCGTGTGTCGTAAGAAGCGTCTAAAATGCCCAGAGTAAGGTGCTAGTAACCCCTTTCTCCTGTATAAATTACTAAATTTAAAAAGATCAACTTTCGTTTTTCTTTTTAGGTCACCCTGCCTCAGTGAGGTACGGCCGGTTCGTTGAAAAAAAATATATATCTTATGAACACAATGACAACAGTAGAACATGATCTCAGTACCAACACATCAATATTCAGTACTAACACGACTTTCGCATCATCAGGATGTCAGCATCTTTACGATGTCTACATCAACACGTCAGCATGAACACCTGAGCATCAATAGTGTCAGCAGGAGAGCAAGGTGCTGATTGCTCCTCCCGTCTACCATCAGCGGCTGTAATGAGCAGCATAAACCACACTAATCCGGCCCTTCTCCCACTGTGCAACAATTAGCAGTTTGCTTGCAATATATGAACTCGTTTGCATAGTAATCCTGCACTTGTTCTGCAGTATCGTCGTTGGAGGCATTTGCTCCCAATGTTGGTACAGTATCGTCGCTGGAGGCGTTCGTTTCCTCTGCTGGCACAGTATCGTTGCTGGAGAAATTTGCTCCTTCTGTTGACGTAATATCGTAGCTGGAGGAGTTTGCTCCTGCTTGTGTAGTATCATTTCTGGAATCGTTTGGTTCCACTGCTGGCATAGTATCGTCGCTGGAGGAGTTTCCTCCCTCTGCTGTTACAGTATCGTTGCTGGTGGAATTTGCTCTCTCTCTCTCTACTGACGTAGTATCGTCACTGGAGACGTTCATTTCTTCTGCTAGTACAGTACTGTCACTGGAGGTGTTTGCTTTCTCTGCTGGCACCGTATTCTCGCTGGAGATGTTTGTGTCTTCTGCTGGTACAGCATCGTCACTGGAATGGTTTACTTTCTGTGTTGGCGTAGTATCGTCACTGGAGGCGTTTGCTCCCTCTGCTGGCGTAGTATCGTCATTGGTGTTTGTTTCCTCTGATGATACAGTATCGTCACAGTAGATGATTGCCGCTATGTCCGGAAGCTAGCATTAAAAAACGCTTATTTAAACTATGCTTTGTTTTTTCGAATGTGTTATTAATAAGTTTGCATTACGCAGGATTTGCGAGAGCTAAATGCTGACAAATAACAACATTTTACGTGTTATATTTTCCAATTGCCTTTTTTTCTATATTTATGTTTAATAATAGACGATATATTGACACACAATCTGGATTTGTTTAGCTTTCAATAGTTTTTTTTTACCTGTACATGATAAATTTTCAGTGCAACTTCATTACACACACACACACACACACACACACACACACACACACACACACACACACACACACACACACACACACACACACACACACACACACACACACACTTGAGTTATATGAAAAGGTAACAGAGGTGAAGCGAAAGAGAGAGTGAGAGATGGGAAGACTGCATATTTTTTGGACTGCTAGAAGGCTTTTGGCACAGTACTGTACAAAAGATTTAAACAAAAGCTAAAACAGCGGGAATACCAGAGGAGCTACTGCAGTGTATCAATAGAGAGAGAGTGAGAGAGCGAGGGAGAGATAGAGAAGCAACAGGCGATTCTGCAAAGATTCTTCGCAGACTTCAACGCTCGGGATTGCATTCGCAGCCACAAATTACGAGCGGGTTGCAAATTGACAGCTGAAATTGCTTTGCCTTGTCCTTTCTAGTCCCTCAGAGGCAGTTTTCTTAGTCCCGAGAGACGGAATAAATGCCCGGGAAATTCTTTACTAGTTACGAAGAGAGATATACTTTCTTTCCAATTTAGGCAAGAATTATTGCTTTGTTCCCCATTGTGAGTGTTGAAAGTTAGGTGTGACTTCGACTCCAGCGGTACGGTGGGCTGATAGTTTTGATACCACTGGTACGGTGGACTGTTGTGGTTTTCATTCCACTGGTACGTTGGACTGTTGTGGTTTTCATTACACTGGTTTGGTAGACTGTTGTGGTTTTCATTCCACTGGTATGGTGGGTTGTTATGGTTTTGATACCACTGGTACGGGGGACTGTTGTAGTTTTCATTCCACTGGTACGTTGGACTTTTGTGGTTTTCATTCCACTGATACGGTGGACTATTGTGATTCTGCCACCACTGGTAGGGAAAACTGGTAAGCTTGCCTGTTTTGGTTCTTTTTCTACTGATACAATGCCGACAAGCTGATAAATAAGACACATATATCAGTTACAGTTACTAGAAAATATTTTGCCTGCGCAGATTTCATCAATTTCGCAGAAGGTTTTATTCATTCCATACATAATCCTGAGCTGTAAGTAGCGGAGCGAGGAAAAAGTGGTCACATCAGCTTAGTATACCTGGAATATTCCTGGAGAGGGTTTCGGGGGTAGCGCCCCCGCGGCTCTGTCTGTGACCCGGCCTCATAGTGAAGATATAATTTTAAGGTGCTCAGTCCCTTAGGCTTGGTTAAAGTCATTCAGTCCCTTAGGCTTGGTTAAAAGGTGTTCAGTCCCTTAGGCTTGGTTAAAAGGCGTTCAGCCCCTTAGGCTTGGTTAAAAGGCGTTCAGCCCCTTAGGCTTGGTTAAAAGGTGTTCAGCCCCTTAGTCTTGGTTAAAAGGCGTTCAGCCCCTTAGGCTTGGTTAAAAGGCGTTCAGCCCCTTAGGCTTGGTTAAAAGGCGCTCATTCCCTTAGTTTTCGTGAATCTAATACAGTAGCTTGAAAAAAGAGATATGTACACTGGAGCAAGTGGATGAATTGGTGAGATGCAGCATTTGAAGAAATCGTCACGCGTAGGGCTGGGCCCACTGTTGTAATTAGGTCATGACTTCGAATCTTGTAACTGAGGGTATCATTTGTAAGTTAGGTTAGGTAAGATTCATTAGGAAACAGGGCAATTCTTTCCTGACATCGGCCTTAGTCATATGATGACCCGCCACTGGAGCTTTTGGTCATCTGACCGAGACCTTCTGCTGGCTTACCGGCTTACTGGACCATCTGTAATTTCTTGAAAGCTCCCATGGACAAACCAGTCCACGAGGCCCCTTTCCACAAGCGCAACAGTGAAAGTTCTCAACTGGTTCACGCCCGTATTGCTGCCGATATTGAGAACCCCGAGAAGGATCTTCTGGTCTGTCTCCTGTAACCAGGATGACAATCCTGCAATACTTCTGTAACTGGGACACATTATGGAGAAGCTACGAGTCCCGTTGTAAGAGGAGTGAGGTTTCGAGAGGGATATAGATATATTTTTTTCCTTTATGTTAATGTAAAAATTAATAATTTTGTACTAAAAAACCATAGAAAAATCACCTAACCTTATTATAACAAGCGCAATTTAATTTAGCCTAATGCAACTAAAAATATTTTAGATAAGTTTACAATAATTTAATAAACAGACGCAATGAGATATAATTTTTTTCGTTAGATTCAGAATGAATTTTACGAAATTATTGAATATACAAATTTTCGCTTGCCTTACTCGGCAAGAAGAGCGTTGCTATTTAAACCAGAATCGCAAGTTTTACCTGTTCGCCACTATCTATCTATCATATATATATATATATATATATATATATATATATATATATATATATATATATATATATATATATATATATATATACATATATATGGGTAGCGTCCCTTTAAATTAGCTAGCCTCTTAACGCTCAAAACCTCCAAACCACCATGACAGACAACGTCAGGCGTCCAGTGATAGCACTAGACGTGTTTCCCTAACCCCAACCACAGTAGGGGAAGGGAAAACTCAGAGGATAATTTCGTTCCGTCTCGTTTGGATACCAGAGAGATAAAAAAATAAATAACAGTAACGAAGATTTTACTACCATAGTATAAAACAGCAGAAACTATCTAATCTGAATTTAGTAATATGCATAAAGAACATAAATAACCCAGTGGAATCAGATTTAAAATCCTATGAAGAACATCCCTTGCGGTAGCTGTCGCCTAGATGTATAAACTCTGAATATTATATTATACTTGATGCCTGTAAATATATTGCTTGTCTGGAGGGCTTGTATGATAAATTTGCTGGCTCTGGTGCTGGAGGTGTGGTGACGGTGATAGGTGTGTTGATGGTACTGGTTGTGGTGATAGTGTAGAGAGATACTGTGTACCACTGCAGCGCCTCCAGAGTGATTTAAAGAATGGATTTGGTGTAATAAAACCCGTTCAGTGGTTTGGATTGGGTGGATTTTTTATAAATATGGGCAGGACGTAAGGATCTGAAGTTTCATCAGAAGCACTGAAGCTCTTCCAGAGTGACTTAATGAATGGACTGCATGGTTTTCAAAATTATGGGCAGGAGGTAATTACATTTCGTAATCTATTTGAGTTTTTTTCAGACGACGATAGTTCAGAAGAAATTCGTTGATTTGCAGTACAGTGGCACTTTCAGACACGATTACAAGGATAGTATTCTGTAGCTATTACAACGAAAGTACTCCGTAGATATTTTTTTGTCAAATCTCCCTGACACATTTGTAGACCTAAACAGGCTTCTTCAAGGTGCAGTATGTTCAGTCTTTGGCAACATACATTTGTGAACAAACTTTTTTTTAAGGACGAAAAAATGATTCACTTATGAACATTAACACAACATTTTAAGATTTGACTTCCATTGATGTTGATGCTACTAAACTGAAGCTTCAAAAATCACATTAGAACAACGCAAATAAGAAGCTTTATATGTGCTGAGCTTATTACTGATATTAATAAATTGTTATTATTATTATTATTATTAAATTGTTGTAATGGTGTGCTCTTTATTTACATTTATTATCATAATTCAATTTCAAATATGCTTTATCTTTATTAAAGATTCTCGTTACTCCTACTGTATAATAAAATATTATTGGAAACATCACTTATCTTATTCTTTTATATTAGTAACAGGAAATATTGAGTATTTTGGAAATAAAAATAGCGACTTTTTTTCAGAATTGCGCTAATTTTTATTTGTGCTTTTAGTTTATTAGTATGAAACTTATTAATATGTCGGTTATGTTAACAATAATGTCACTAAATTTATAGGTTAAATATGAAAAGTTCAATAAAATCTAAATGCTTTTTACGCAAAAAATGTTAATCTGGCCATTTAACCATTAATGTGCAAAAACGCTGGGGAACCCCCATTGCCTAGTGCAAAAAAAATGAACCATATCGAGTCTAAATCATAGGATTTAAAGATTTTGGAATTTAAAAATATATAGTGTGTTTATGCCATGTGTTTCCCAGTACATATGAAAGATGGAAAACACGGAGTTTAAGCCTCTGTAAATTTCCGCTACAATTACGGCTCAAACCTTTGCATACATGCCTCAAAGGTTTTTTGGAAATGGGCTTTTAAATTTAGGGAGGGTTTCCAATTTGATAGGGAAAAAACCGTATCTCCCCCCCAAAAAAAAGTGACCCAGTCAAAGACCCACTGAATATATAATAAAAGTGATGAATTTTGGAACTAAGTCTCTCTCTCTCTCTCTCTCTCTCTCTCTCTCTCTCTCTCTCTCTCTCTCTCTCTCTCTCTCTCTCTCTCTCTCTCTCTCCCCACTACACCCATGAGAGTGTTATAGCATGGTCTATGTCGCTGGAAAAATGGAAAATTTCATTTTTTTATGAAAAAAATAAATATTAATTTGACATGCCTTTGAGAACTTAGACTTAGAAAACCACATTCTTTTGTTGTTGGTCTCTTTTCACGTCACTCTCAAGCGACGAAAAAAGATCTCATTACACCTCACAGAGCCTAAATTCACCTCGGATAACTCTCTCTCTATCTTACATCTATCACATAAAACCTTGATATATCCCAGATTCCTCTGACTATACATTACATCAGGTAAGTACACTTGATTCACTACACCTAGATGTGGCTTGATTGCGCTCGACATCGACTTTCCTACACTATACACACAAATGAACTATACTTAGAAGAGGGAGAAGTAATGCCGATGTTTCGATATAGTGACATTTCTGTTATTACCTACACTCGCTTTAACCTCACAGCAACGACTTCACTGATATCGACAATGCACTTATCACTGATTTCAGTGATAAGTGATATCCTTGCACTTATCACTGATTTCAGTGATGAGTACATTCATTCAACTTGACCTCACTGTACTTAACACCTTCACTACACTGAACACTATCTTCATTACACTATATACTTCACTACACTCAACACTGACCTCACTACACTGGGCATTAACCTCACTGCACTCTTCGATTCTCGTGCCTCACAGCCTCCCATTAAGTTTATGATCAGCTGCGTTTGTTGTGATGACTCTCATCTTGGACCAAGTCGTCTCTGGATGCCCCATGAGCACACTCACTCGAGAAGTTCCCAAAGAAAAATTGGATGGGACTTCTTTTCTCCTCTCTCTCTGTCTCTCTCTCTCTCTCAGCATTCAGATGAGTGGGGGTGAGCTTTAATGTGGAGAAGAGCAAGACAATGAACTGTGGCTATAATAAATTGTGAAAGGTTTAGCGTAATCTGTATGGAAGCTGTCTCAAAAACACAAAGGGAAAAAATGAAAACTTTAATTACTATTAGTGATCTGAAACAAACTAAACAATGCCTGGTTGCCTTGTTGCAAGCAACAAAGCTAGTTACTAGATACATGACTTAACGAGAAACTTCGCTTACACATGAACGCAAGAACGAGGGGGTACTGCAGCAGATCCATACTAGGCAGGACCAGCTTACACTCACCCACTCCATCTATTTTTTGTTTTTGTTATTTAGTAGACAATCCCTCAAACGGTTCCTGAAGGACTAAATCTCAAAAGACGTGAAGGAAGACACGAAAGTGCTGAATCAGTATTGACACCGTCCACTTCTCTCGTCAGACGCCATCTTAGATATACCGCCCATTTCAAGTCCCCTAAATATATAATAGCAATATACCACATTGAGACGGATAAGAGCAATAAAACCTACACCATAAGAAACAAACCATATAAAGACTTCATTCTCTTATCACAGAAGCGCAAGATGTTGTTTTTATTACATCCTTCGACGTTTTAGAGACTGAGGCGTTTTCTGACATATCTGAAATTTTAGCTACAATATGAATATTAACAGAATTAATATCACATTTAGAAATGTAATTAACCTTTTCTCTATCAAAAAAATAGCAAAGTTGTACATATGTGAAGACGGTATGCCTATGGGATCAAATCTGATTAAATCAAATCAAACCTGATTAAAACAGATCAAATCTCATTAAATCAGGTGCTCTATAATCTATAAGGGCGTAACGGTCCACGGGGAATATAATAATATCCAAAAATATAGGCTTTGAGAGGTACACCTAACACAAGCGTACAATATATTTAAAAGTTCCAAATGCTCAAGCACGAGGACCTTTTTGAAGTGCAAAGACCTTCAGTGGCGAGAAACAGCGACGTGAAACTCCGTGACAAGAGATTTAACGTGAATGTGATGTGAAACTCCGTGGCAAGAGATTTAACGTGAATGTGATGTGAAACTCCGTGGCAAGAGATTTAACGTGAATGTGATGTGAAACTCCGTGGCAAGAGATTTAATGTGAATGTGATGTGAAACTCCGTGGCAAGAGATTTAACGTGAATGTGATGTGAAACTCCGTGGCAAGAGATTTAACGTGAATGTGATGTGAAACTCCGTGGCAAGAGATTTAACGTCAATGTGATATGAAATTCCGTGGCAAGAGATTTAATGCGAATGTGGGTAAGGGCTTCTTTGTGGGAAATTTGTGTTCACTGTTTTCCACCGAAATTGCGAGTGCAAAATCAGTTTGGTCTTTCAAGAATCGACCACACACACACACACACACACACACACATACACACACACACACACACACACACACACACACACACACACACACACACACACACACACACACACACACACACACACACACACTTCACAAACTTAGCGCTAAGTCCATAGAGGTCACAGAGCTTCCTAGGAATTTAACGTAATTAACTTTAATCAAACTAAGAGAAGGGTAACAAACTGTTTTTAGTAATAGTAACAATAATAATACTAAGAATGCAATAATAATAAGAATAGTATTAATAACATAGCAACAATAATGATAATAGTAGTACAGTAATAATAAAATAATAACAATAATAATAAGGGCAATTCAAACTGATTTTAGCACTAATATTAATAAAATAAAAATAATTACCAGATAGTCATACTTTAATTAAAATAATTATTTATGTGGCGCTGCGTAGGCTGAAGGGCTTAGTAGTTTTATAAATTATTATTAACTTTGGGTGAGTTCTCAATGGCTTCACCACCTTTAAGACTTCAATTAATTTAGTTGGACTTAATTCATTTTAATTAGATGTAAGTACGTTGGCTACTTTCTGTACTAATAAATGTGTGGGTTTAAATTTACATGGTGGAGGTTGTGGTAGGAAGGTTAAGTAGCGAAAAGGGAAGGTTGGTGAGTAAGGGAGTGAGTCAACAAGGGAGTGAATAAAGGAGTGGAGTGTTTGCGAGTGTATGAACCAGTGAGTTGGTGAGTGAGAAGGTAATGAGTGTATGGACGAGTGAGTGAATGAGCAGCGGGATGTAAAGGGAGATTATATTTAGCTTATTTATTAAATAATTCACATTCATTGTTGTTGCTATTCTCAGTCTCGTTCTTGTTCCTATTCTTGTTGATTTTGCTGCACTTGTTGGTGTTCTTGTTGTTCATGTTTTTCCTATTTTTGTTGTTCTGGTTCTTGTTCTTCTTTCATATGAAACAGATTAGTTATTAAATTAAGAATTTCTGCTGCAGTTCATTGGGTGTGTGGAGTTGCTCGCTTGTTTGTAGTGGCAGTGTGGTGTGCAGCGCTTCTGTGGTATGGTGTGCGATGTATTGGTGTGGTGTTGACAGTATGGTGTGTGGTAGTGTGGTGTTGTGTGTTAATCTGACGTGTGGTAGTGTTGCGTTGTGTGGTATTGTGGTGTGTGCTAGTGTGGTGTTGAGTGGCTGTGTTGTGTCGCATTGTGTGGTAGTGTTGTGTTGTGTGGTAGTGTTGCGTTGTGGTAGTGTTGCGTTGTTTGGTAGTGTGGTGTTGTGTGGTAATGTGATATCATAACAGTGTGTTGCGTGGTAGTGTGTGTGTGCTAATATGCTAGCATGGTAGTTTGTAGTGTAATGCTGAAGTTAGGTATCCGAAATCCCAAAATTTAACAAAACAAAAAAAAAGTCATATTTAGTGTTTATCGATTTTTTAACTTCGAAGATACCCTGCGATAACTCGAGAACACCGCTTCTGATCAGCTTCAAACTTTCAGCGCAAGTGTTTCATAAATAAAGGTTCTGGTTATTATTGGACAGTGTGGATATAATTTTGCAACTTTGATTTAAAAAAAATTGATGGCAACTTTTCTCTACGATGATTTCAGAACGCCTCTCTGAAAAGTTTTAAAATAAAAAATTCTGGCATAATTTAATGCAAGGAAAGGCAAGTGTAGTTGCAAATTTATTACTAATATTACACAGTTTAAAAAATAGAGATTATTGGTTTCTCTTTAATAACTGGAGAATGCATCTTCAGACAGGCTTCAAACATTCTGCTCTGGTGTACTTTTATATATGACTATATAGGGCTGAAAGTTTGAAGCTGATCAGAAGTGGTGTTCTCGAGTTATCACAGGAAATCGTCGGAGTAAGGAAAAAAATCGATAAACACTAAAACTTTTTATCAATAATATTGAACAAATTATATTTCTTTGGTGCAATAACTGGAGAATGCCTTTTCCGATTGACTTTAAATTAGAGGAAGTACAGGATTGTTTTTTGGATATGCAGGAGTCATTTTACAAATTTTCACGTGCAATCGGGTATATTTGTGTCCATGTGACCTAGTCACATGGACACAAACCGAGTAGGCATAACCGAGAAGGCAAGTAGGTCAAAATGAATTACAACAGCTGGATATGCTGAAGGTTGAAGACAGTAAAGTTGCCGAAGTTAAATCATGTTTATAAAACTGCTCGGAAGCAGTGTCCAGAATATCTTGCTGCCAAGCTTATCGAGATTAAAAACCAAAATCAGCACGGTACTAGAAAAAGTGAACTCGGTATTGTAATTCCTACAGTAGGTATTGGAAATAAGTCACTCTTGGCTTTTTTGGGTTATCCTAGGTTCTTAACACATATGCTGCTATGTATGATAATCTATGTAACTGTATTTGTGTAATCTTGAATAAACTTACATACTTATAGGTGGTCAAGGTATGGTACTAGGGAAAATTAACACAAATTTGTAACAAGAGGTACTCGTGTATGGTGCCAGAGAAAGTGAACACAATTTTGTAATACCTACAGTAGGTGGTGAAGCCTCAGTCACTTTTTATGATTGAGCAATAAAAGAACGGAACGGGTTGCCTGAACATATCAAAGCCAGTTCTAGCATATGTTAGTTCAGGAAGAGAGCTTAAAGGTTCCTAATGAATGAAGCGGAAGAAGAGTGATTTCCTGTATGATTAACAATTTCCTAAATTTGCTTGTAACAGATAAGTGAACTATAGATATGTAGATATAAATCCATATGTATTCATGTTAACCCTTTGGAGCCTAGTTCCTGGGCCTTTTGTGTATCCATATGCTCTTGCGCTACCGTCCACAGGATGGATATGGGGTGCACAATAAACTAGCCACTTCGGTGGCAAAATCTAAAATCTAAATCTTAACATTCGTGTATCTATTATTGCAAGTTGATTTTCTCTATTTAATATTCTTGTAAAACATTCAGTTCACCTATTTCTCTTGTATCTCTTTTTACTGTAATTATTTTCATGCAGTTGAGCCACATAGTTATTTTAATTTTTAAGATGATAATAATGAATGATTTCTGTATCTTATGCCTCCTAAAATTTAAATATTATGATATAAAAGGAACCTTAATGGAAATAAGTCACTTTGAGTTTTTGGGGTTATTCTAGGTAATTTACACATAGGTTTATATGTATGATAATTATAAACCCCAAAATTTGTACAACTGTACTTGTGTGTACCTGTACCTACAACTTGCTAAACATTTTCATTGAGATCAGTTCCAGCTATCCTGCCTCTTAATCTACACCTCCTGTCTTGATTAAGGTTGGTTAAGGTTAATGGGGTTTAAAACCCATCGCCTACACTAGGGTCATTTATGCTTCTCTGTAACCTTATCACTTCCCTCACACCCCTCACGATATATATCATTCCACAGGCGTTCTCTGATCTCTGCGGGTCTAGTGTTCTCTATGAATGCAATAATAATAATAATAATAATAATAATAATAATAATAATACAGTTTTTGTGCATTTTCCTTGAGAAGTTACTTTTAGACTTCAGTTAATAATTTTATAGTCTCTTATTATGTCATTTACTGTAATTAAGATTACAGAGAATATCGACACTTATTTTTAAGTATTAATATGAAGATTAAACAAAAATATTGCAGTTAGTGCTCCAAATATACCATTTTCTGTTATAAACGTTTTAAAGAAAACAAATGCTTATTTTTAATATTTAAAGGGTAATTTAACTAAAGTTTACTCCAACTTTGTATGAGTAGTTTAATAATAATAATATTATTTACTGCAAGTACATCTACAAGGTATATAGGCCTAGCTGACATCAGTGACATACTACTACATAGAAAGCCGCTTGTTATGCATAGCATTTCGGGCAAATTAGGTCAATTTTGTCCTCATGATGAGACCCACACCAGTCGACTAACACTCAGGTACCCATTATACTGATGGGTGAACATGGACAACCTGTGTAAGGAAACACGTCCGATGTCTCCACCCTCATCCTGTGACGCGAGAGCTTTTTGCCACCAGGCCACGGGGCACCGTGGGCACCAAACTCAAAATACAGCATTGAAGTGTCTGAAAACTGGGAATTTCTCAGTCATACCTCGTGAAAAGTTATATTAACGTATCCACGTAGGTTGACTGTTTTACGCTCTTACAGTGCCTACACCCGTTCTTTACATCTACTGCTGCTGTTCACCAAGCAAGTAGGTATCTGGGTGTGAGCCAACTAGTGTGGGTTGCGTACTGGAGGGAAGGGGATAATAAACCCTAATGAAAATAAGCGAGACAGTCTAATGACAGTGACTTTATTGGTTTATGAGGGGGTTACTAACTCCTCTTGGTTTCTAATGAATGAAGCCACAGATAGTGAGGAGAATGATTTCATGTATAGTTAGCATTCGTATACCTGTTATTGTAAGCTGATTTTCTCTATTTTATGTTCATGAAGATAACTTTACCCCTGTTGTACCCTTCTTATTGTAAATGATTTCACGCAGTGAAGTTAATTGTTTGAATTTTTAAGGTTATAATCACAGTATCTTACAGGTCAGTTTTAAATAATAAGATGTTACAAAGACCCCAATGGAAGTGAGTTACTTCACCTGACCTTTTTGGGGTTATCCAAGGTAATTTACGCACAGGTTACTTATAATGATAATTATAACCATTTAATTGGTGACCCGTGGCTTGGTGGCAACTCTCGTTTCACACGGTGAGGGTCAGGTTTCGATTCCCGGTGAAGGGGTGCAAACATTGGATGCGTTTCTTTACACCGTGTTTCCATAAGACACCTGCAGTCTATGTTCACCCATCAGTATAAAATGGATACCTGGGTGTTAGTCGACTGGTGTGGGTCGCATCCTGGGACAAAACTGACCTAATTTGCCCGAAATGCTCTTCATAACAAGTGTGGAAATTTATTTGGTCCCTAAAGTTCCACAGGACAGATATGACGTACGAAGGGGTCCCAGCATAGCCGTAATGGGACGGCTGAGCTGGGTGGCCCTTAAACCCTCCCAAACAAACAGCATTCTCTCTAGTTGGCGTGGATTGTTGGTAAGCTTATTTAATTTATAGATTTACCCTTCAGGGAAGGAGTAGGTAGTTTTACTGGTAGTACACTAATATTAGGTTTACTAAGGCATCTGTAGATAATAATAATGTAGACCTAAGACCTTAACATAGGTAGTAATAGGCCGATAATGTAGGCAAACACTAGGATAAGTTAGCTAGGGAGAACTGACAGCCCTAGTTTGAACGAAGAGACGAGGGTCTGGAAGAGAGACCAGCTCGTTCTTCTTAAGACAGACACCAACTGGACAAGACGTGCCGTGATCAACAGACGGCGCCCCCACGTGTCTTTACATTTGAGACTTGGGGAAATCTGGTAGAGGCACCTCGATGTATCGTAGATGACCTCCGTCAGGCCCATACAGTAAGACAAGACCTCCACTTTATCTCGTAGATTTCTGGCCAGTGTCTGGGGAGAATTGTGAGTGAGTTTGATCTGTGGGCCTGTGTTGCAGATGGGAGTGCATGCCCAATAAGTACCAGTGTCTCAGGGCAGTCTGGAAGCTAGTGTCCATGTCTGCATAGTTATATTAGGGGATACATACCCTCTTGGATATAGGAATTTCTGAGGTGCAGGCAGGTCACTAATAACGATTGAATATTGCAGGAATTAAGGCTCCCGGTTGCACATGGTTTCTGAGGGGAAGTCCAGAGGGGCTAAGGCTAAGCTTAGGGAAGTTGAAGATCAGGATATATGCTGCAACACCAAGTAAGTTAGTCCTTTATACATGCATGCAGGCGAGTTTCTTGCAACATCAATCATTTGTGAAAATCTGTCCTATAAGCCACTTGTGAGGCTGAGGTACCGACCTCAGAGCTCGGTGTCAACAGAGTTTGCCAGGGTAGGCGACTCACTTGGAGGCAGTCCACACAAATTTTCACAACAAGCGGCTTTCTATATAGTAGCACGTCACTGATGTCAGCTAGGCCTGTATACCTTGTACATGTAGAAATAAAGATATTATTATTATTATTATTATTATTATTATTATTATTATTATTATTTGTATAACTGTACTTATGTGTACCTGTACCTAAATAAACCTACTTACTGATAATTCAGACAAAATTTTCTTCTGATTTCATTTCGAGTGTTGGTTTCTGGCCACCGACCGAGCTTCAGTCATTATGGTTTGGGCTCACACGTTAATTAGTAATCAAGAATACTTAATCCCTAAGAAGAAGAATTAAATTATGCTTTCAGTGGTGTGCCCGTGGCTCGGTTGGTAACGCATCCAATTCACATACCGAGTGTCCGTGGTTCGACCATCTGTACGGGTGGAAACGTTCGGCATGTTTCCTTACACTTTCTGCTTCTGTTCACCTAACAGTAAGTACGTACCGTACAACAGACAATTAAAGAAAATTAACTTGTTAGGGAACTCCGAAGGGGCACTTTTAAATGACTGACACTTACACTTGGGTATCCTCGTAGAGGTGCTTAAAAATATTTTTTTTCCTCTAAAGATTATAGTTTAAAACTTGATAACGCCTTATCTTATCGGCATTAAACTTTCAGCGCTTGTGAATTCAAACTAGGGAAAGGTTGGTGCAGCTATTGAGATGGGTGGGGGCCCTTTTATCAGTTTTATGAGGTAATTCTCGATTTTGTTGTTGGCGTGATAACTCAATACTTTCAGTCGGTATCTTACTTAAAGTAAGCTAGCGATTGTTTATTTTTCGAAAGTGTAGGAGCCAATTTACCAGTATTAATTTTAAATCAGTATAGTTTTTCTCTTGATAAAATTTTGGGTAAGCTCCTTCTTAACACTTTCAATTTTTAATGGCTCATACATCTTATTAAAAGACAGCATCTTCTGAGTTCATACTCTGTAAGTGGCAAATTTGCATTGGCTCTCTCTCTCTCTCTCTCTCTCTCTCTCTCTCTCTCTCTCTCTCTCTCTCTCTCTCTCTCTCTCTCTCTCTCTCTCTCTCTCTCTCTCTCTCTCTCTCTTCACAGGATTTTACAAGGTTAGGTTAAGGTTCCTAACTTTATTTGCAAGCTAAGAGCTGTTACCTACATCAGCTCATTTGAAAGCCTTTTTACTGTTATGAGACATACAGATAAGAAACAGGATGAAGTTTGAGCCATCTCTGGGCCAGCAATTTCATTTGATCAACTGATTTTACTTCATTGATTTTATTATGCTGTACGAACATGTTCCAGACTCGAATCATCCTAGGAATAAATAATCTCAGATGAAGCGATGTTCAGGCGTCAGGAAACACTTGTCCTCTGTCTTGACGAGCTTTACGTAACCTAACCTAAGTCAGAGTGACGTTGCTGCTTGCTGCCAGTCTTATTGTGTAGAAGCTCACTTCTCGCTGTCCTAGGACAGGAACCAGCTGTTGTACTTTGACAGTATTGGTCTTGCAAATAACAGTAAGACTGCCCACATCCCTGTCGTGTTGAAAGCGTTCCTGAAATGACAGATCTGTCAGCCTGTGTCCAGGCGAAACGTGAAGCGTTTTGCTCTGTTCTCTATTCTGTCAAGAAGTCGCAGATGAGGCTGAGGGCAGGCAGTCCAAGAAAGTGAAACATACTCAAGGTGTGAACGTACTTGTGCTTTGTACCTTATCTTGCAACCTCTTCTGTCGAGCAGATGTGAGATACGTCAAATTGCAGTAAGCTTCCTGGCTATCTTGTTTTTAAGATTTAGAACATGGTTCTTCATGGTCAGTTTAGAGTCAAATTTCACTCCAAGGATATCAGTTTCGTTTCCTGGTACTAACACTCTCATTCATTCTTACTACCGCTCCAGCATTACCATCATGGTGCCTAGAGACCATCATAATTTGGTTTCTCAGGGGCAAATGTAACCTACCATTATTTACCCCAAGCTGACATAGCTGTGAGCTATGTCAGCCTGGGTGTAAGTGTTCCACTTGCACCAATAGCATGTCTTGCTGTGTCGTTGAGAACTACGCTTAGAGATCTACAACTCCCAGTGCTTGCAGTTTGCCATACTCAGTCGAAAGCACTAGCAATGTATAGTGCTACTACACAACTGACTTTGGAATCTCTCTCTCTCTCTCTCTCTCTCTCTCTCACTCACTCACTCACTCACTCGCTCACTCGCTCACTCACTCGCTCACTCACTCACTCACTCACTCACTCACTCACTCACACACACACACACACACACACACACACACACACACACACACACACACACACACACACATTCAATCCAGCCAAATGCAAAGTCATGAAGATTGGGGAGGGGCAAAGAAGACCGCAGACAGAATATAGGCTAGGTGGACAAAGACTACAGACCTCACTCAGGGAGAAAGACCTTGGGGTGACCATAACACCGAGTACATCACCGGAGGCACACATCAACCAAATAACCGCTGCAGCATACGGGCGCCTGGCAAACCTGAGAATAGCGTTCCGATACCTCAATAAGGAATCGTTCAAGACACTGTACACTGTGTATGTTAGGCCCATACTGGAGTATGCAGCACCAGTCTGGAACCCACACCTGGTCAAGCACGTCAAGAAGTTAGAGAAAGTACAAAGGTTTGCAACAAGGCTAGTCCCAGAGCTCAAGGGAATGTCGTACGAGGAAAGGTTAAGGGAAATCGGACTGACGACACTGGAGGACAGAAGGGTCAGGGGAGACATGATAACGACATACAAGATACTGCGGGGAATAGACAAGGTGGACAGAGATAGGATGTTCCAGAGAGGGGACACAGGGACAAGGGGTCACAACTGGAAGCTGAAGACTCAGACGAGTCACAGGGACGTTAGGAAGTATTTCTTCAGTCATAGAGTTGTCAGCAAGTGGAATAGCCTAGCAAGTGAAGTAGTGGAGGCAGGAACCATACATAGTTTTAAGAAGAGGTATGACAAAGCTCAGGAAGCAGAGAGAGAGAGGATCCAGTAGCGATCAGTGAAGAGGCGGGGCCAGGAGCTGAGTCTCGACCCCTGCAACCACAATTAGGTGAGTACAATTAGGTGAGTACACAAACACACGATACAAAAAATACCAATCGTGAGAACCAAAGGTGTTAACAGAAACACTCGTAAAATTATTTAATACACAGTCACTTTATTCCATGTATAAACTACAAGTGTAATCGATTATTGTTGATTACATTCCACGAGACATACAACAGCAGCTTCAATTTACAAGAAGACATAAGTACTTACAGGTACATGACTAACCATCATTTAGCTTTACCTCTGTGCCACAACACTAAGCAAGGCAATGGACAGTATTCAACCCAATATCACGGTCATTAAGTTTGATCCCCGTATTCAGTGGGATGTTTCTTGAAGCTTTTCACGAGCTAATGATCCAAAGAATTGGAGCTACTCTCCCGTTTCTCAAAACCCGATTACCTAACATTCTTTGGGACTGCAAGTTAAAAAAAGACTTCCTTATTTACAAATATCATAGAAAACGTTTTTTAAAATGATTTGAAGAGAATCGTTTCTTCCTGAGGTCATCACTATGTTTTCACAAAGTGAGAATTTCCTACCCTCTTCCTAAATTCATAATACTTTTATTTCTAATGGAAGAATATTACTCCAAAGGGAAGAAATTGGTTGGAGACAGGATAGTGTAAGTCCAGCTTTTTATTTTGATCAAGACAGTAAATATAATTATATATCAATTCTTACATATATATAAATCCTTAGTAACATTTTCTAAAAGCAACTTATGA